>NC_046320.1:40727866-41029838 GCF_009819535.1 Lacerta agilis
AGGGGAAATGTGTCCCTGATAATTCCCCTCAACTTTTCAGTGGCTTTTGATACCATCGACCAAGGTATTCTACTGGAGCGGCTTTCTGAGTAAGGCGTGGGTGGCACTGCTTTGCAGTGGTTCTGGTCCTAACTGGATGCTTGAGGAGGCTCTTTGGCTCTGTTTAGCTACCAGCATGGGGTTCCTTAGGGTTCAATATTATTCCCCAAGCTGTTTATCATCTACATAAAATCACTGAGTGGGGTAATCTAGAGTATTGGTGCATCCTGTGGATGACTACCTAACAAGGACAACCCATTTGCCTTTTTACTCAGACCACAAAAATAATAGCTCAGTCATTAAAGTCCTCTTCAGGTGTTCAGTTTGAACACATGGAAGGCAACTGCATGGGGTTAACCTTAACCTTTAAATTATGGTTGTATGTACCCAGTACACTCTCTGGCCAATAGGGATGGGAAATCAATCAATTTTGGTTTCTCTCAGTTTCTCTCCCCCCCCCAATCTTAAATTCAGTTGTCCACATTCTTCATTTTTCTTGAAATCTTTATGAAAGTTAGTGTGAATTTATCCTTATATACACATTTGTATGTAATTTTGTCTAATAGTTTTGCAAACCAGTTTTCCCTACCACAACACATTTTATTTCATTTTTTCTATTATTTTCTCTGCCATATGATTTTTAAAACACATCTTACCCTAGCATATGCATTTTTGTACGCTACTTGGCTAGAGAACCACATTGCAAAATTCAGAGAAGTGCGAATTTCAAAGAATGGCTGTGTCTCAGTTTGAATTTGATTTTTTTCCCCAGGGCAACTGATCACATATGGATGTAGAAGTTTTGTGTGTACTTTTCAAGGCCTTTAAAAGTGTATTCCTACCCAAGCATGGTTACCTTGTATCTACAGAATCTCTAATTTCTCCTCATTCCACATACTGATCCATATACCTGTCTACTACCAGTGGTGATAGTTGGTGCTGGGGTGGTGAAGAAGGAAAGAATTGTGAAGTTCAATTTCATTTTTTAAAAGGAAGCAATCATGAAAGTAATGTTCAGATTATTAAAATGTATAGAAATATGCTAATATTTCAGTCAGCTCCCTTCTCGAAGCATTTTCCCCATGCCATTAAATAACTCTTTGAAATAAAATGCTGGCTCAAATGGCTGTTTTAAAATATGGGTTTTTAATACCATAAGACTTCATAGTGTCCTTCTGAGGATTTGAAATCCTTTGAAAAAGGCAGCTGGAATGATACTTGCATCTATGTTGTAGAAGTGATGTATGCCTGCCTTCCCACATATTGTATACCCATGTGAAGGTCATGTTGAAAGGGAGACCAGACAGTTGATAGGATAAGGCAGTGGTAAGAGTTACATGCAAAAAGAGGCAGTTCAGAACCATCTGCTTCTTCCTACCTTAATGGAAAACAAAATATGCATAGAGGCAGAAATGGTGCCTCCCTTCTCTCCCAGCTATAACAGTCTCTGGTCAAACAGAATGCCACAGTTTAGCTTTCTCTTTATTTATTACATTTACACTTATGACCTTAAAACGGCACTTATATTATCTTACAAATGATACATAAATAATATAAGACTAAATAAAAACACTACCACTGAAACTACAGAACAATAAAATGCCACAGTAAAATCAGATGTGCTGTGCTGACACCTGTCCAGCCTAACAGATTACCGGTTATACTTGTTCTCTTTTGAGAGCCATAACCTGAGGGCGGGATGGTGGCAAGGGCTGGGGCTTAGCCCCTCACCATCAAGGTAAACTTCGGCAATGCCAGGTGTTGTATTCTGTCAGGGTTACATTTGTTTTTTAAGATGTTTGTCCTGAGCGTGACCCAGTAGTTGAGGGAGATGGAAGGAGAAAGAGCTCACACACACACACACACACACACAGAGAGAGAGAGAGAGAGAGAGAGAGAGAGAGAGAATGTGGCCGTTATGGATAAAGAATCACTAGAATCTATTTCTCATGGATAAAGGCATAGATTGGGTCAGGAGGGGGCTATGTCTCTGGCCTCTATTGTCATCCCTCCACCCATCCTTGCCACTGCTTACCCATCCGTCCTTGATAAGCTCACTTTGGAGGTGGAGACACTAGGGTGGCATATTACGGGACCCCACCAGGATTTGTGGTGAGGTAGGGCCTGGAGGGCGCCATGTCTAGGGACCGCTTAATGCCGGGCGTGAGTGGCCAGCACCTCTTCCATGTGGCGACGGCGACGGCAACTTTTAAGGCTGCAGCGCATGAGCAGCAGCACAGGCAGGCGTCTGTGCTGCTGCTCGTGCGCTGCAGCCTTAAAAGTTGCCACCGCCGCATGGAAGGGGTGCCGGGCGGCAGCTTGGGAGTGGGTGGTGGTGGCGCCGAGTGTCAGCCTCCCCCCAGGCTGGCACCCGGGGCACTCCGCCCCCATCGCCCCCCTCGGTACGCCACTGCATCTGAGACCCAACCATTCTCAGATGTCTGTTAGGTTTGCAATTTAATCTGTGTAAACTTTTCCTTCAGGCCTGTTTGAGCCATCCATCCCCATGTTCTTTGAGTGCTGTCTTTTAAAATTTACTTAGCTTTTGATTTTTGTGGCCAACAGCAAAGTCCCCAAAACTTGAATGTATACATTGGAGGTGATGACAATGTATCATAAAGAACTGCAGACAGTTAGGATTCTGCAATAGTAATAGTGGTAATGAAAGACACGATGATATATTTTTTTTAAACAGAATGATCAAATTATGAAAGAAGTGAAAATATATTAGAATCAGCATGTTCCTTAGAATGATGATGAGTATATAGTACTCAATTGTTCAGAAACCTCTGCAATGCCTGTTCTTCATAATGTTAACCTTACGTTGTGGGATGAAAATGCTTAGACAACTGGTTTCTATGCTTCCACTGGTTATACTGCTGTATTGGCAACCACTTCAACATCTAGCATTATTAAGCTATGTTTTAAATAGCAGGGACAATAAAGGCAGCGCCCTGTACAGAATAGTATACTGGATAAGAATGGCAATTGGAGTAGCTTGATATTTGGAACTCAGGAGTGCATCTTTGCCTTGGAGTTAATTTGTGGCCTTCTGATTCAAATTATGTGCACAGGAGAGGGATAGGAACCTGTGGCTCTCCAGGTGTTGTTGGACCCCATTCTTCGTGGGTTTACACACACAGACTGTACAGTAGTCTGGAGCTGGCTGCCTGCATCTGAGTGGGAGAAGGGGGTGTCAGGGGGTGCAGTTTAGCCCTTCCCCTCTCTGATGCTTTTCCAGCTACAAACAACATGGGCAAGTTGTTTTGGGGAGTTGTTTTCGGAAGTCACAATTATAAATCACAAGTTAAAGTGATTTTTCACTTCCAGGTGGAAGCCATGGAGAAAAGCAATGTGGGGAGTAGTAGCAGTCATCACCATCCCAGGGTATAGTTTCAAGGCACATGAAGATACCACCTGCTGAAGCTAAGCAGGGTTGGGTCTGGTCAGTGTCTGGATGGGTGATCACATATAGAACACATTGGACTTCATGATGAAGAAAGGCAGAATATCAGTGTAATAAAATACACAAATAAAATAAATAATAACCCAGAGGCAGTGTGGTGTGGTGGTTAGAGTGTTGAACTAGGACCTGGAAGACCAGGATTCAAATCCCCACTCAACCAGGAAACTCACTGGGTGAACTTGGGCTAGTCACTGCCTTTCAGCCGAACCTGCTATGTATGCCACCTTGAGCTCCTTGGATAAAAGATGGGCTGTAAATGCAACAAATAATAAAACAATAGTGATCATAACTAATAAACCACCACAGAGAAAACCACTTCTTATATAAGCACATTGTACAATGAATGGGGCTGCACCAGCAGATGTCAAAGGTGTGTTCTGCTGACTGGGGCTTAGGCCTTCACTTTGCCTTGGACCCAGTTTGTGATCCTGAGCAAGTCACTTGTCTCCATACAGTCCAGAACTCTCCTTCCAATAAAAGCCAGCCAAATGCCTGCAGCAGGCAATGCACAGAAGGTGCAAACCTCAAGCATTATTAGTTCCCAGCATTTGGGTTTTGAGGTGCAGTATCTCTGAAAAGGGAGGCTCCATTTAACTGGAATGGCTGACGGGGGATCTTTGGGTGAGTGGAGCCAAAGAAAGATGTTTTGGGAGTGTCTTGGTGGTGTGGGTGGGTATCTGAGCACCCCTTCTTTTCAGAGGTGCTAGCAGTCCCTGATTAGAAATGCCATGCATTTGAACTGAAAATTGAAACCTATAAACATTTTGGCTCAGCTCTAAGATTACCTCATTTAATTAAAACTTTATGATTCACTTCCAACGCTGTGGGAAGATAAAATTTCTTATAGCATACTAAAAGAGGTTAAGATGTGGAACTTGGGAAATAGCATTTGACATGAAAATGTTTCTACACTGAGCATTTGAATAGTTAATGCCTTTCAACCATTTCACAACATCTACCCATGATTTGCTTTCTACAAAATTCAAATCTGGACTATTTATTATGATGCAGAAGATTTTTATGGTTGTTCATGACACCTGTCAGTATGTACCAACCCAAAACCACTGAACATGCATGCATACTATACCTACAGTGATTCCTAGAATTTGTTTTCATTTCCTGGGTCTTAACTCTGGAGCCAGAGAATAATAATAATAAAGCAATAATGTCTTTGAGCATGTGCAGATTGCCTTTTCCTTACCACTGAGGGGAAAACTTGGGCTGGTATGCAGGGCTTCCTAACTGGGCTGTAGTGGATGTCGCAGTTGGACATTGTGTGGACAATGTTTTTGAAACAAATAGCAGGTGCAGTGTGCCTGATCTGGATTGGGACTGGTGAGGAGTAGAAAGGCTTTAAAATTTTCTCCCCCTTCCACCCTGTAATCCCATAATTGATCACCCACGCCTGCTATTTGCATTGGGAGGAATGCTTCCACTAGCTCCCAATGCTACTAACAGCCGCAGGAGAGAATCAGAAGCTGCACTGAGCTGGGGAGAGGATTAACCCCCCTTGTTGCACTACTCTACTTAGCACCCTGATCTAGATCAAGGGCTCAGCATCTATGATTTACTCTTAATATGCAATGGCTTGTTGCATGAAATGGAATTATCTGTAGTTGGGTTCTGAGAAGGCATAATTAGCCTACAAGACATCTGACTCTCAACTGAGTTGGTTTGGATCAGCCTTCCCCAACCTGATGCTTTGGCCTCCAACTCCCATCAGCCTCAGCCAGTATGGCATTTTGTCAGGGATGATAGGAGTTCAAACATCTGGAAGACACCAGGTTGATAAGGCTGGTTTAGGTTCTTGTAAGGTTCAGCTCGGAAACTCTGTTTTTTAAATTTAAAACTCCAGCGCTCGCATTTCCTCCTCCTATACATTGAAAAGGAAATTTGATAGCTGGAATTTATTACAATTAAGCAATTAAAATAACCGAGTGTAAAAGAATAGGATAAAGATCAACCATCTGCAGTACAGATTACTAATGTGAATATGTTTCCATGAAATAATAGCTGACCATACTGGAATGAGCCAGATGTTGGTATCACATATTTCTTTTGTCATTATTTATGAGCTCTGTCCTCATTCTCTCACAAGTACTTACCCAAAGCCTTCTGTTTACCAGTAAGCAGGATTCCCCAGATAAGACTGTAAATAAATTAGTAATAGGCTTTAAAATCCTACAAAGCCTCAGCTGTACTACAATTGGATTCTCAATATGGCTTTATTATTTTCTTCCACTGAAAGTGCTAGGCATATAAAGTACCTAGTATCTTTTTAAACATGTACGCTTTGATGGAAGTCTTGGGTTTAAGTATGCCTGGGGAGAAAGCAATTTACATGCCCATCAGAGTGCTGGCCCTGCCCTCCCCAGTGTTAAGCCCCCATTTCCCTTTTTTGTGTGCAATTGTCGCTGTCACAACTAATGGATCACAGGGAGTTGCAGATCAGGTGCCCAGAATATTGGGTAGCCACCCATAGTTTAAGATTTTGGTCTCAACCAGTAAATAGTGGTTTTACAACCTGTTTCATACTCCCAGTAACATGTGGCTGAGATGGAAATAAGTACTGGGCTCTCTTGATTTAGCCCCTGCCAAGTGAAGTGAGGTGAGCCACCATAAGAATATAAGAAGCCTGCTGGATCAGGCCAATGGCCCATCTAGTCCAGCTTCCTGTTGCCACATTGACCAAACAGATGCCTGTGGGAAACCACTAAGCAGGATTTGAGCACAAAAGCACTCTCCCCTCCCGTGGTTTTCAGCAGCTGTGGAGGCAGAACATAGACATCGGGTGCACTCTCTTCCATGAATTTGTCTAATATCCTCTTTTAAAGACTTCCAGGTTGGTGGCCATCACTGTCTGTAAGTCATACAAATGGTAGCTGCAGAGTCTTTCCTACATGTTTTCTATTTAAAACACATTTTGCTGCTGCTGCTGCTGCTCTAAACAGCCTGGCAGGCAGACCTGCTTCCCCCAAATCTCCATGCCCCAGCCCCTGATGGAGCATTGGAGATCGAAGTCGCCTCTGAATATTGGGCTTGGGGATCAGGTTCTAGCTGTGGTTCACAGCCTATTAGTTCTCCACATTTGTTGAAATTAGTTGGTTAGGCTTCACATGTCTGCCACTGTGTAGATTCCTGACTTGTTGGTGTTTGGACTTAATATGATTGTGGCTGAGGACGTGATTTCATTATGCTTAAAGGCTGCTGGAATCCTGATGTCTCTATCTGCATACTGGTACTCATGCCCCGAAAACTGATAAAGGCTTTACTGTCCAGCCACAATATTCTTTCTGATAGCTCTGTAGCTCCAACACTTGGAGCTGTGTACCCTGGAGAACCTCAGGTTGAAGGGGAAGTTGGGGTGTGGTGCAATCCAGACGAAGTCAATAGTGTGCTGTGGAGTTTCAGTAGGACACTCAATGAGTCTCCTCACCAGACCCAGCAGCATGGTTAGATTGCATTAATCATTCTCTTGGCCATTGCATTGGACTGAGAATATGCTTGGCTGGGGTGACTGAGCTTTGTTCCCCAAGACCTTTCAGAACATTCCACTTTTCTGCCAGCAAAAGGGGTATGGCCACTCATCACTTCTTATGGGATGCCGTGGCTGGCAGTGACAGCTTTCGTTTTAAAGATGTCAGACTTGCTGACTTCTCTGGCAAGTCTTCAGAGACATTTGAAATATACTAAAGTAAGAGCTGCTGTGGGGATGTCTGCCAAAGCTGAAAATGTCAACGACTATTTTGTGTCATAGTAAGTCTGGGATTTTGTGGGGTACTAGTGACTCTTTTTGATGGCTTGGATTTCTGCTTGCTTGGACTCACACTCAATCAGAGTTCCCTGTGATGAGGGAATTGGTTGTTAAATCACTCTGGGAATTGTAGCTCAGGGTGGAGAACATAGGTCTCCTAATAACTCTCTGCACCTTTCACAAACTAGCGTTCCAAGAATTCTTTGGGAGGGGGCCCCCTGACAATGTTTTAAAGGTATGGTGTGAACGTGGGCCTAGTTTCCTTCTGTTCATAGTCCTCCGAGAGCTGGTGTTAAAGCAACAGTAACATAGAGTACATCAATGGCACAGATGGATAACAATCAAGCAAAAATTAGCATCAAGTCTTTGTTTGTCACAATGAAATTTTCTTTACAGAGCCAGCATGATGTATTTTGGTATTTTGTTAATGTTACCGGAACAAAAACTTTTGCAACATATTTTTTGATTATAAGAACCAGCTGTATTAAACCTGCCTTGCCCATGCATTATGGTGTAATTTGAAACAGTCAAAAATAACAAGGTCAACATTTAGTCCAAGTGGTTGTTTTTGAAGTATAAGCCAGGAATTTTTATGCAGTTTATTGAAACAAGCCTTTATCTGCACGTTATTTATTTAGAACATCCCTTATCCTGCTTGTTAGCCTAAAGTTTCTCATGCTGCAACAAAAAAGACCGCCAGAGGTGATGTGTTGCATGAAGCAGAAACATTAAGGCATCCATAATCAATAACCCTCCTTGGATTAGAGTGCCAGTCTAAAGATCTGTGAGCTGTGTGAGTCTCTGCACACTCTGTCTGTGCTATATTCATAAGATGTGTGTAAAGGTTCTCTTATCTTCCCCTTTCCTAAGTTGTTCCAGAGTAGCTCAGGTGAGAAGGGTTCCCTCCTCCTGTGAACAGGATGTGCTTCAGCACGCATGGTGTGGTAGTGCCAGGGAGCCAACCACTTGACAGCAGTGTTACTATCACTTACCTGGATGGTATGAGGCATGGCAATAGAAAGGTCAGGGTTTTGTGGGCACACAGTTGCAAATGCATGATTAGCTGTGCTGGTTTGCTTGTCCTTGCCCTACCTTGCCCCTACAACATCTAGGTTGGTGACAGCAACACCTCTGCAGTTCCACAATACTGCCTTTCCTTAGAAATCTGGATGTCTGAAGTATTATAGGTTGGAGAATTCTGTTAAGAGCCTTGTACAGCTATACAAATATTTAGCATCCAGAACTGGCCTTTTGTGGAGACAGGGTACAGTGTTAGACAAACACTGTCCCAGTCAACTTCAGGAGAGATAGTTGCAGCAAGACTAAACTTCTTGAATCTGATGAAATGGACTCCAGCCCATTAAAGCTATAAATCTGCCATAAGAAAGACTCTTTGTTGTTTTATCAGAGACAGCAATACTTCTTTACTATTCTTAGATAAAACATTTCTTGTGGTCATGTTCAGGCTTTTGACCCTCACTGAAAATATTGTGTCTCCAGATTAAAAGGAGAAGATATTCCCAGACTATACAAAGAAGACAGGACATGGATTAGAAAAGATTATTATAAAGAGCCAAAGAGTTATTCTCTGTCAACATCTGTTTTTACAAAGTATCTATAGATAGTTTATGAGAACGTCTGACTTTAATTCATGCAACTATAGCTATGAGGGAACATTTTATAAGAGAAGCACTTAGCATTTACTGTGTATAACTTTTCACGATAGAATGGAAGCCATTAGTCATAAAAAATATATCTTTTTGTTTTCTCTGGTCTGTAACTAATACTCTTTTTTTCCTAAGAGAGCATTTCTTCTATTTCACATAAGGCAATAAAAATGCTTTCTGTATGATGAAAGAAATGCAATAGTATGTACCCTGTTACTCATGGGAATCTTGGGGGAAAGCAAGCTGCACTTTTATTCAGAATGTTGCTTTTTAATTGAACCTTCAACAGATCTCTTTATGGTGGCTGAATTCTGTTCATTATCTTAAGAAGAGGGGAGGCACTATTTTTCACTTGAGCACAGTGAAGCACCTGGGCCCCCTCTGGATGTCCTTTTTATTGTCCATTCATGATAGCTTGTGCTCATGATGATAGGGGGGCAATTACATATGATCCTGCTTCCATTACTGTTTGCATCTGCAAAAGTACTGGGGCGGTCAGACTACTTCATCTCCAATCAGTGCATGTCCCATAACTTCCTGCTGAAATTCTGTAATATTTAATACGGTTTTTTTGGGCCGTACTTTGGTTATGTTGCAGTGCAAGAGTGTCCCTCCAAATGGTAAGAATGCATTAAGATTGTGGAAACATTGCAGAACAATTAATAAGGTCAAATGATGTGTGGATAGTCCAGCACAAACCCACAACTAATGCACTATTATTGTGTCAATAGTATGTTGTACAATACACCCACACCCCACCATCAGTCGGAAAAGCACCCTGGTTGTAAGACAGACCCTTGTTTTATTAAGAAAATAGGCATTCATGACAAGCATCTTTAAGTCCCTAATATAAGCACCAATATTCCCTTAAGTATTATAGGATCCTTTAAGTAAACCAACCATCTTAGTTTACAGTTCATCTTGTGTCATCTTGTGTCATCACTGGTGTCCAAGAGGACTATATAGTCTATTAGGAGATTTTGAAAGCAGATGGAGTGAACTAGAGGCAGTGGAAAATTAAAGAAGTTCTTGGATTTATACTTGGATTTATACAAGTGAGTCTGAGGGAACCCAGTATCTTCAACACTTTGGAAATTCATGGACGGAGTGGCCAGATCTGGATTCATTGAAATCATGAATTAAATGTTAAACCTAAAGATAGGCATGATAGCCCATTCATAATAAAATAGTAGTCTAAAATTCATATTAGGGCAATATCTTTACTGGGCCTGTTCGCAAAATGGTGTGCAAGTTTTTGAGTTCTCTGGAACTATTCAAGCTATTCTAGATTAGGGGTCGGCGGCCTCCAGCCCACGGGCCTACACAGCCCCATGAGGCCATTTCCCCCACTCCTGATGCCATAGGCGATGTCAGGTGTGAGGCAGATAAAGGCACAGATTTCATCACTTGGATCTCAGTTTCCAAGTGGTTTGAACTGAAGCCGTTTGCAAAGCTACTTGAAAGTGATGTCTCTCAGTGACCATGGGTACCCTCAGCTTCAGTGTAAACTGCTTGGAAACAGACTTCAAAGGCAAATCTAAATGGTAAACTTAGCAAGAGAACGGAGCGCGCGGTGGGGGGGTGGCTGAAAGTGAAGCCCAGGAATCTGTTACCTCCTCCCACATTCCATCTGAAGACTGGACCTTGGCAGCTGCTTGGGCCAAGCCAGGACAGCACTGGGGAAGGTAAATGTCACAATCAAGAAGCAGAAATGGCTAAATTTCTGAACTTTGTTAGGAAAGATTTTAACAATGATAAGGAATGCAGGCAGCGGAATAGAGGCAAAAAAAATTTCCTCCCCAAAGAAAACAAACTTCTAAACTTTTAACCAAATGTATTCAGCCTCTGGGCAATTTCGGAACAATGTGGTAGAACTACAGATGGCTAGGAGGGTGGGGGAGATCTGTATTAAAAGATGACACGTAAAATCTGAGTGGTTAAATCCAGATGTACATGAGTCTTATATTGCTGAGAAATAATAGAAGTCACACTTGAATAACAGCAAGATGGCAGAACGAGCCAATTACACCTGGAGATGTGAGTGCAGCAAAAGAGCAAAGGTGTGTACAAAAATAAAACAGCGGAAAAGAAATACATGTAATTACAAACCAGAAGGCTGAAGGGTTGAATGCCTCTGCAGGTTTTAGAGCTGCCTCCCTATTAAACTGATTTAATAAAAACTCCTGTCAGATGGCACCCAGCCATAAGAGATACTTACTGGTATATACAAAAAGTCAACAGGACTCATGATGGTATGCTATTGCTCCTATAAAATAATTTCATTTTAAAAAACATTTTATTTTTTATATTTGCTGCAGATAAGGAATTAATATAGTGCTGTACAATCCTATGCATGTTTACTCAGAAGTATATCCCACTGAAATTATTTGGCCTTGCTCCGAAGTAAGCATCATTACAATTGCAGCCTTTACTATTTTTGAGACAGGCAGAACAAGCTAAACAACAAGCAAAAGTCTTCCCGTGGTGTTTAGCTTAATAGACAAGTCAAAAATTATAGACTAGATATTACTTGGCTTAGAAGGCAGGCATTTTGCAGCTCAATGAATTTATTTTCTTTGTATTTCCCATTAGCTTTAATAGAGGAATTTACTTATGAAACAAAGAATGGTAAATACGTCAAAAATTGATTACCATTTTTAAAAGGTGCATATAAAACCTGGAGTGAAATTAATATTTAACATGAAATTAGCACCACTGTGAAACCATCAAATTAATTTCATTTTTACTTTAGGAAATTTTGAATAATAAATGGCATGGCCAACAAAAATGCAATGTTTTGGGGCCACGAAAAAGCGGGTTTGGGAGAGCTAGATCACAGCACTCAAAATTGGTGCCGTGCTCTCACACAGAAAAGCGGGGTGTCTTGGTTTTACCAAGACAGTTGAGGGGTATGTCCCTTCCACACTAATGGCAGTTTGTGTCCAAAATGGAAAAGTTATGTGGTGGTAGTCATGATCCTTATGTGTCCTTGTGTTCCTCCAGTCAGTAAATATTTGAATTGTGGGCATGTGCATGGGTATAGCCCTTTTGAGACTGTTTGTTTTGTATTTAATATCTAGTATTCTGGAATTCTCATCTTGTGGGAGTATAAGCAATTAGGATCTATTTATCTGCCTGAGCTATGGCAAACCAGGTTATTCTCATGGAATTTTGTGTGCAGCTAATGACTACTATCATGGGCAGTATTTTAACTCAGTACCACCATCTCTCTCTGCCTTATCTCTCCTCTCAACTAAGCTTGTATATTGTCTTCTCACACTGGTCAGAGGAAAGATGACTTTCAAACCATAGCCCCTAGCCCCCTCTACATAGGAACCAGGAAAATGCTTGTACACATGCCACACAAATAATAATACTGAGGATCCATTCTGGATCCTAAAAAAAAAAAAGTCTGCTTTTTTGGTAGAAGAAAAAGCATTGTGTTGAGTACATTATTTTTGAATACTAGCTGCATCACTTTAATTCAGAACTTGCAGATCTTGATATTTAATTGCAGCTCATGTAAATCATCAATTACCTCAGAATTTATGGGGATCATTTTCTCACAAATCCCAAGCTAAAACTGGTCTAAGCAACATGGCGGAAACTGTAAAATGTTACAAAGTCTCTCCTTCCACTTTCCATTTTTAGGTAAACCTCTCTTCATATTTACTTACCAGGAACGAGCAATCTCAAGTGTTTAGGGATTATTGCAAGAAGAAGAGGAAGAAGAGGAAGAAGAGGAAGAAGAGGAAGAAGAAGAGTTTGGATTTGATATCCTGCTTTATCACTACCCAAAGGAGTCTCAAAGCGGCTAACATTCTCCTTTTCTCCTTTCCCTTCCTCCCCCACAACAAACACCCTGTGAGGTGAGTGGGGCTGAGAGACTTCAAAGAAGTGTGACTAGCCCAAAGTCACCCAGCAGCTGCATGTGGAGGAGCAAAGACACAAACCCAGTTCACCAGATTACGAGTCTACCGCTTTTAACCACTACACCACATTGGGTAGAATGTGACTAGTGATGTATTCAGGGTATGTGTGCAAAACCTATTGGGAACTCCAGGAGTGGAAATGTATGTATGCGTGTGTGCATTGAACCCTTCTGGCTTTTAAACATGTTTCTCCAGTCTCTTAAATTGCTTTATATATCACACACAGAATAACCTACAAAATCTCTCATTACCCCTTTTTATTAATTAATTTATTCAAAGATATTTCAATTACAAAAGATCAATACATTAACCAAAATTTTATGAACCATTACATCAAGCACTCATTAAAAGCATAACAACTGATTTTTCATTTACATATTCTCTTCTCAGTCACCTGAGATCAAATTCATTGAAAGTATAACACACAATATATTAAAAATTGATGGGCAGTACCAAACTATTCCACTAACACAATGAGCTTTAGCTGTAGTTCTCCACCCTCTACTCTCCCCTGTACACTCCATAAATCTGCTCTGGGTGGTTGAGGAACCCCTGGAACAGATTTTAGAACACATGAGGGCACACAGGGAGAAGAGAGGGTGGGAATGTTCCATTGTGTAGCTAAAACTCCTTGTGCAAGCTGAATAGTTTAGTTAGATACTGCCCTATGTTTCTATTCATGTATGTATCTAGTATTGAGTATGGCAAGCCTTTTAGACATGCCTTTTTCAGGAATCATCATAAACCAGAAATGGGAACCATTTCTCCAAGAAACTGTCCTTAAGATCAGGGTCCAGATCAGCTCTAATTTACATAGATATTTAATCCAGTATAAGCCATTCCTGTTTATGGTGAAGCTTACTTGATACGTAAGTGCTACAAAGTGCACATTTAGATAAAAGTAGACTCTGCTCTGCAATTGAGACACAATTTTAAAGACTGAAAAACGGGGAAAGAAACTTTGTTTCCATGCTTGACTTACACAGGAGCTTTAGTCAAGTAAGCATGCACAGATGGTGAGGCCATCTAGATAGATGAAGATGCACATTAGGGTGCTCATTTGGCCCTGACTAAACTTCATGAATAAAGCTGGTACAGATTTTCTACATGTGTTCCCATACAGCAAAGCCCAACTAAAGTGGGATTGGGCCAGGATATTTAGACTCTTGTACTGGGGCATCAGCTATAACTTAAAAGTACTATGTTTTGCTCCTAGAGAGCTTCATGTTTTGGTCTCATAAAATAGAGCATTCTTTTTATCTATAGTTATTTGAATGTGGTGACTTTCTTGCATTTTTTTCCAGTGCATGTAGTCAGATTCTTTCTTTGTACAATCTTCATAATACGAATAGTGCAAACGTATTACATTTTCCTCCAGAAAGCAATTTCATCTGCTACAATGTCCCTCTTCCACTTCAAATCTTCTTTAATGAACTTCCTATGCCTGAATAGTTCAGAACCAGTTGGAAATCATATTGGGCAGTGGGCGTGGGAAATGTTCATGCTCTTAAACTTTTATCCCTCTTCTATGATAGCACACTACTTCTATCTTTGATTAATTGGAAACTTGTAAACAACGGGGAAATGATTTTTGCATCTCAAAGTAAGTATCCAGGCCATTAAAATAAAATAAAAAACAGGCATTGAAATGCTTTATTTTTTGGTACCCGCCCCCAGGATGCATGCCAGCCCCGCCTCCGCCTGCTCTCCCCACTCCCGGTGCTGGAGCATAAAGCTCCGCCACTGGATTCAGGATAGCCAAAGAAAGGGCAAAGTTAAACTTGGGTGGTTTTAAAAGAGGAATAGTCAAATTCATAGATGATAAGGCTATCAGTGGCTGCCATAGGTGCCATCTCCTAGAGGCTGAGGTCCCTTTGGCCCCGTCAATAAAACATTTGAGCCCCCCATTCCAGTTAATGGGCATTGCCATTCAGATGGTGTCCGTGTGCTGTATCTTGTGGTCAATTTTGTGGGGTGGGGCTTACCTGCCTCCTGCCCCAATATTTTATTCAAGTTGGCACCCCACTATTGCAGGCAGTATGCTTCTGAATACCAATTGGTGGAAACAGCAGGTGAGGAGAGTGCTGTTGCATCCAGGCCCTGCAGGTGTGCTTTGCACAGGCCACTCAGAAAACAGGAAGTTGCACTAGATGGGCCATTGGCTTGATCCAGCATATGCTTTTTTATTTCCTGATGCAACAAGTTAGTTGCTATCAAGTCCCATCACCTTAAGTCTTCATGCATGGATCAACTTTAGCTGCATCAGAATCTTCAGCTTTTAGATGCACCCTCACCCACCCAATGTATTAATTATAGTGGCTGTTTTTGAAAGCAAACTCCTTCACAAAATGGTGAATGCTATAGGCTGTTCTCTAGCAGAAAACCACCAAAGGTTAAAAGAACCTTTAGAAACATATCCAATATTAAACTTCCAGTGAAAATTATAGGGAAATGCAGATTTTGGTACTTTCTTCTTCATACTAGAAAAAATAAACACATATTCACACATGAAGCCAGGTTTCATAGCCTAGTATCATTCAACATGATTTTCAGGATAAATGCACTACACTGGCTGGACACTGGATATTTCAATAAAATGAATTTCATTGTAATTTAATGTCCTCTGAATGTCATGTTTTCTATTGCATTCATTTCAATACAAACCTCAATGGCTAAGCCCTTTTTGCAATTTAACATATTTATTTTATTTTTAAAAAATGTTTATGCAGTACTCTTCATCCTATTAATTTTTAGGGTAGTTTCAAGAACATAAATATTTAACTAAAACACAACATTTGTCTGCAGTTTTGGAATGTGCATTGCAGATATCATAATGGCCCTCTTCTTCTTTTTTTAAGCATGCAGATACCTTGCATCAGATGACAAGTGGAGCTCTGGAAGGGCACATCATTTTTCCGTCTCAGAAGGAAAATGATACCTACTGCTATCAGTTCTAAACTTATGTCTTTAAATTAAATCGAAATCAGTGCAAGTGCAGAGAATGAGCCCTGAATATGTGTCCTACCAAAGCTGTCTGAGACTAATTGTAATACCAGGATCATAGCCACCAGGGGAGAAAAGAAATATTTCTGCATGTTGTTTGCAGAACCACTGGGGGAAACTCTTGCTTTCCCTGCATCTCAAAATATGTGAAACAGCTCACAACTCCAGACTGGGTGAAATAGCTCACAATTTCCCCAGCTAACAAATTCCACAATTTCATTCTTTGCCTCTTATAGAAATTAAGGGAATATATGTATATTTATATCATTACTCTCTCTAAACAGTATCAAGCGTGAGGTATGGGAGGAAATTCAGTTCACTCCACATTTTAATTCAAATCTACTTAATTAAACCACAGAGCCTAGGGCTTGCTGATGAGAAGGTCAGTGGTTCGAATCCCCGTGATGGGGCGAGCTTCCGTTGCTCAGTCCCTGCTCTTGCCCACCTAGCAGTTCAAAAGCACGTCAAAGTGCAGGTAGATAAATAGGTACCGCTCTGCTGGGAAGGTAAACAGTGTTTCCGTGCACTGCTCTGGTTCACCAGAAGCGGCTTAGTCATGCTGGCCACATGACCCAGAAGCTGTACGCATGATGCTCCCTCGGCCAGTAACGCGAGATGAGCGCCGCAACCCCAGAGTTGTACACGACTGGACCTAATGGTCAGGGGTCCCTTTACCTTTACCTTTAACCCCCCCCCAAAAAAAAGGTGTTACGTTGGCTACTTTCTTGTCCTCATTTCTGGAGGCTGGTCTTAGAGACAAGTTAATTTTTTTAAGGAAAAAAAATCACATTTGAGTTCTTTAAGATCACACAGGAGGTTGCCATCTGGACTTGGCAATTTGTCAGTTTTTATTTTGTCTATTAGGTCTAGGGCTTGGTCTCTCAACACCACTATTCCTCAGACTCCTTTCTTGCAAAAATTAGTTCAGGCCCAACATCTCCTGCTGTGGAGACAAATGCAAAGAATTCATCCAGCTTCCCTACAGTCTCACTATCCTCCTTTAACACACCCTGGACTCCTGTTTCATCTAAAGGTTTGACCACCTCTGTAACTGGTCACTGGACTACTGGTGTATTTAAAATGTTTGTGGCTGTTGGTATTTATGTTTTAGCTATGTGTTCTTCAAATTCTTTTGTAGCCTCTCTTATTGCCTGCTTGCTTTCATTCCTTTTGCCAAAGTTTGTGTTCTTCTTTTTATCCTCCTCACTTGGACAAGACTTCCATTTTCTAAAGGAAGCCTTTTTGGCTCTAATAGCAGCTTCTTTGACCCTTGTCATTAACCACATGGATTCATGTGGAACTTTTCTGATCTGCAATATACATTCCAGATGAGCTTCTAATATTGTGATTTTAAACAACTCCTTACTATTTTGGAAAGATTCGACTCTCTTGCGTTCACCTTTCTTCTTACCAACACTCTCATTTTTGGACCAAGTGATAATGTTTTCCTTGTTTTCTGTCTTCAGATCTTTTAATCTGATGCACATAAAACTCTTGTCAAGTGGAAGCCATTTTAAATCACTCCCTGTGGTAGCATTCTCCTCTACTTAGAAAACCAGTATTAAAATGTGGAGCAGGGATTTTCTCTACTTTTACAGTAAAGTCCTCTCTACCTTCTAAGAATTACAGTGGTGTTGAGAAAATCCCCCATCTGTGTTATAAACTGCTGTGCATGAACAGCCTGTCACATGCAGACAGCCCCCAGGAAGAGGAACGCACATTTGTTTCCATGTGGCGGCCATTTCATGTATACCAATGCTCAGATTACTGTTGTTTCCTAAACCATGACTGACTGCATCTGGGGGTTTGGGGTTTTTGTTTGTTTGTTATTCACGCTTTTTCCTCTTGCATTAAGCTGATAAAATTCTTGTTTTTCACCTGGGAAGGGCTTTGCAGTTGAAGCCTGGCTTTGTTTTTTTTGTGAAGCTTTTATGTATCTAGGATATCCAGCTAGATTATGAGTTGTTCTGGGTGTGTATATTTGAATGGCTGCCTCTTCTCATCCAAATAATCCTGGTCTCTAAAGAGATTAGTCTAAACTCATATATAAATGCTTCGTCCTGTCCTTGCTTCATTGGCTTAGTTAGTTACACTGCATTCCCCCAAAATGAATTCTTTAATCAATTTGGAAGAACCTTGACTTTATTAAAGCAATAGCTTCAAATTGCCAGTGAGCAACAGACACATGGCTGAAGTGGATCATTCTTTGCTGGAAATAAATAGGTCAAGTCTACTTGGCATAGCTAATTAGACTCCTTTGAACAACAACAGCAAAGTATTCCACACAATTTAAGGCAGTTTCACATGCTTGTTTTTCAGTAGTTTGGGAGCATTTTCTCTCTCTCTCCTGGAAGCAGAGTACTGATCAGTAGCTCCAACTGGGAATTCATGGGAGCTACACCAATCTGCCATGGGAAGCAGAATCTGGGATACCTACTCAAATCCTTCTTCTGCAGCAGTACTGCTCAAGGAAGACACTGACCCAGCAGTAGGCTGAATTAAGTCCTTCACTGGAAAAGTTCATCTGGCTGGGAACAAGAAGTAGCAGTAGGTGGCCATGTGTCCTTCTTTACAGAGTATAGTCCTCTGTTTGAAGGATTGCTCTGTTTGAAGTGGTGTGCAGTCAAAGTCAACTTAAAGAGCTCAAAAGCACACAGGGACTTTGAAGTTGCCCCTGAATAGTTAGCAGATGAACAGACACAAAGACCACGCATGTGCAATATGGCTTAAGTTAGGGAAGATAGGTCCATCTATTCTGAAAGCATTTCCATGCTACCGGCCCATCCACTTTGAACAGCTTACCCGCTCTACCAGCTCACTAGCTTTCTGGTTGTTTTGTCCTTCCCACCTGTTTGTTCACCTTGAGCTAGTAGGGATGATTGCAGAGGATGCACAGATTACAGGATTCCTCACTGTATCTGTAGACTTGACAGCTCTTAGCTTTCAGGGCAGAAAGTGGGTGAGTGGAGAGTTAATTGACCATGAAATGGAAACAGACCCAGGTTTGGATTCAGTGGATCTGTTACCCTGTTGACACCCTTAATCTACCCCTGAAACACTTCATTGTGTTTATGATGGCTACCACCAGCAGGAACACCACCAGCAGCAGGTCATGCTCCATTGTAATTTTAGTGGGCATGGTGGTGGTGGTGGTGGGGGGGGGGGCTCTGCAGTGGTGCCCAGCAGAGGCAAACTTCTGATGTATCCTATTCCCTCCAGCATTGTGGATCTGGAGACCATTTCGCCTGTCGTCAGCTCAGCAAACAAGTAAACAGTGAAAATTAATGCAAATGCTTCAGGATTAATGCCAATGTTCAATTGCTCAATAGATGGAATATTTTGCCAAAGAAAAACATTCATACTTGAGACACCTGCCATAGGGAATATGTTCACTTATATAAATCAACTAATAAATAAAAAATTATTATAGCATATAGAGTTTTTATGATGATTATTCTTATCACCTTAGGGTACGTAGGGTTTCAAAAAAATGTCAAAAATAAATTGGCACAGAAAACAGTAATTTATGTGCATATCCCATATTGAAAATGAATTATTTTTTTGTGTAATTGTTTCCATTTTAAAAGAGGTATACATGGCAAAAGGTACAATATAGTTTTCACAAAATGGCAACATTCAGTGGGAATGAAAAGGCATAGATTTTGTTGGGATCTGCATGGAATTATGCCATGAAAAGTGCTTTAGCACTGACAACTATGGAACTAGAAAACCCAAGTGTTTCATTATTGCTGAATTCACACTGAAAGTTCAAATAAACAAATTCCACATGGATATCATCAGTGGTCAGTGTTGGGGGCTATTGATTGATACTGTTCTTCAATGCAGATTAAAGTCTGTTAGTAAGACAAAGGTGGATGCTTTAATAAAATGAGCTTGTTAGCTCAACCAACTTAATGGGCTATTTTCCACCAAGTGAGCCAAGTATGGAACACCAGCTGTCACGTGCCAGTCAGATTTTACAAAAAGAGACACATGTTCAATGCACCTTGGGTGATGACTACATTCTGTCTTGCAGCAGCAAGATGATTTTGCATGCTAGCCTCAGGCACAAAGTGATTTCAGTTCACGAATGCAAGGCCATGGAAATGTAAAGCCCATGGAGAGATAGCAAGAATTTTACACCAACACTTGGCATACGTTGGAAAGTCAAGCTGTCATACTTTGAAACTTTGAGTCTTAAGGGGTTTCCCAAAGGATCTACAGGCTTGCTCAGAGGTTAGCTAATAACAGGTCTTTAGGTAAAGGTAAAGGTAAAGGGACCCCTGACCATTAGGTCCAGTCGTGTCCGACTCTGGGGTTGCGGCGCTCATCTCGCTCTATAGGCCAAGGGAGCCAGCGTTTGTCTGCAGACAGCTTCCGGGTCATGTGGCCAGCATGACAAAGCCGCTTTCTGGCGAACCAGAGCAGCACACGGAAACGCCGTTTACCTTCCCGCTGGAGCAGTCCCTATTTATCTACTTGCACTTTGGCGTGCTTTCGAACTGCTAGGTTGGCAGGAGCTGGGACCGAACAACAGGAGCTCACCCCGTCGCAGGGAGTCGAACCGCCAACCTTCTGATTGGCAAGCCCTAGACTCTGTGGTTTAACCCACAGCGCCACCTGGGTCCCTCAACAGGTCTTTAGTCTGGACATAATAGTGGAACGAGAACTGGTAGAATAGCAAAGAATGGCAACCATTCATCTAAGCATTGGGGACCTGTGACTATACAAATGTTATTGGTTTCCAACTCCCATGAGCCCCAGCCAGCATGGCTATGATAGAAATAGTCCAATAGCATGATGAGAATATGGTCAAAGAGACAGAGGTTCCCCACCCCAAGCCAACTCAACACATTGCGGTGCCCTACGTGGCTGCTGCATCTCCCCCTTCTTCTCCCCTTATTGCTACACCACTTACTTTTTAACAGTTTTTCAGCTGCTAAAGTAGAGCAGTGCTGACTAGTCAAACTGTCTTGCCCTCTTGTCTGGGTGAGGTGGCCCAGGAGAGTGCCTGTGGCAGGGGAGCATGTGCTTTCCCAAGTGACCTTGGTCAGAAGTCCTCACTCTGTGGAGGAAACCTGAAACAACCAATTAGGGTGGCATGAAACACTGGGCGCCTGGGTGGGCTGACAAAGCAAGTGAGTGGAGGCACAAGGGGTGTTAGTACACTGCCCACTACCCTGGCCTCCTGAGACAATGGCCTCAGTTTGACTAATGGAAGTGCCAGGTCTGCCCACAGGTATGCCAGGGGGTGGGGTGTCCAGACCATGTGGGCATACGTGCCCACTGGGTGATCCAGCCAGCATTAACAGCAGTGCCATTTCCTCTTCTTACGTTATAACTGTTTCAGTTAAAAAGAACTGGAGGAAGCTGTGGAGGAGAGCCTGGGAGGGATTGGACCTGGGGAGGAGTCCTGGCCCAGGGAGACTCTCAAGGAACAGACAGAGAGGTCTGGAGACATTATACCACAGCAGCCAGTGATACTAGATCAAGGATACATACACTGAATTGCGGAGCCCCTGAAACAGAGGGCTGTGTCTAAAGAGGCACTGAGCTCCACAATGTCATATATATGGCAGAAAAGAGAAGAAATCATTTACTTTTCTTACATGTTCTAAAAGCATTTATTGGTAGTTGGACATATGAAGACTGCTTGCAAGTTTGGTTAATAAGATATGCTTAGGATCCAGGCATTACTTTCATTGGTCCTTTGGGGACATTTGATAAGATCCCTCGAGTGGTACATCTGGCTAGGCCACCTGTTCTTGGCAATGAGGGACTTTAATTAAAATAATATTAAATTAAAGCACAAAAGTGATTTTGCCCATGTGCTCTCCATAGGGGAGGCCTCACTGGCATGCTTATTTCTCAAGCAGATGTTTGCATCTTGCTCACTAAACAACCTAAAAAACTTTTCAAGGGAGACTTTACCCTGAAGCTTTTATATCACAAACTGCACCGATATAGCTATTAAGAATTTAACACCAAAACCTTCTAATTTATTAATGGTGCTTAAAAAGTTTTGCGAGTTCTTAAAACGGAAACAGGGGTGACAGCTCAAGAGAGAGATTAAAAAACTTTGCATACACGCACCACATGAAAATACATATTTGTAGCTGTTACATTTACAGTGCATTACAAATGAATATTCAATCTCTTCCTGTTTACGTTAATTATTCACTGGACTGCAGCTGTTAAATAAAAAACTTCATCCTGTTATGCTTAGAAACACAACTCCTCCAACCCACACAACAACAACATGTAACTGAAAGAAAGAAGCTAAACAAAAGCAACCCTATTCAGTTTTTCTGAAATACAGTGAGATGGTGTAGATATCACATTTCTGAACCTCCAAACCATGGACTGAAGGACTGGAGATGAATCCTGCACTAGCTTGTGCATATTCTCCCCTACCCATTTCCCCTTGCATGCTCAGCTTAATACAAAGTTTTACCGTTCCTGGCAAATAATAGTTGGCTGTTACGTGCAAATGGGCAAACCATGGTTTGTATGAGACCTTCAAACTAGGGTTGCATGCTCGGATCAAACCATTTCCAATCCTGGTTCACAGGGATGGCACAAACCATTGTTTGCAGGTACAGTCTAGTTCTGTTTGATTATGGTTTTCACAAAGGGAGGGGGAAGTGCATGAGTACAGGGCTCATTCCTGATTTTCCAAAGCATGATTGTGAGAATGAGAGACATTGTGACTGACCCAAGCCTGTGGATGCTTATAGAGAGAGAGGGGGGGGGGGGGAGACTGCTACTATTTCCATTTATTTTTAACTCATCTATCCATTGACAGATGTATAAAGCAGTCAGATATTTTGTAGCACTGCTGTGCTTCTAGCAAGCTTCCAGCACTTTCACATGGTTATATTTACCTACTATAAGATGCATCCAGGAACACATGAAGGCAACTCTCATCTAATATCAGGAATGGGGCCATTTGGTGAAGGCTGGCCAGAAATAATATCTTTATATAGATCCTTCTCTGTGTGGCTTTTGCCATCTACATTTACAAGTCATGCATCATCCTTTTCTCCATTTACTTCTTCCTTATCCATCTGTGCCTTCCCCTACCAACTGAGCACAGTGATCAGGGCTATCACTACCAGCATTTTCAGTGGGAAAAAAAGTGATGTTGCACATACTGTTCCCATCACAGAAAAGGTCCCTGGCATTTTCTTTGGTGGGAATGGTTCCTGAGGTTTTGCTTTCCTGCCAAGGATGCTAGAACACAAGTAGCTCCATACTGTTAAATTTGGTAGCCGGGACAATCTCAAAAGGCAGCCAGACACTCCACAAATTCCTCAATGTATTCTGTCCTGGTCTTGCACTATTTGCTTGCAAGATCATAAACCAAACTTTAGATCTTACAGGGCTTCTGTCTATGTATGTCAGATGTATCCCAGAGGGAGGCTCATATCAGCCAAATTCCTTTTTCCCTGGCCATTCGCCCTTCCCTGAAGCCTTAGCATAAAGAGTCTTAACACTGAAGTCAATGTACTTCAGTGCACAAAACACTGTTTTGGATTGCAGTCCTCATATTTCACGGCTTTTCCCCCCAATGTCTTATGCCATTTCATTTCTGGAGCTAAACAATTAGCACATATGATCAACATTTTCAAAGGAACTCAGGGTATGAATAATCATAAGAAGGATTTTTGAAAACACGGTCCTTAAATAATTTTTCATGTGAAACTAATCAGGTTTATTAATTAAAGCCGCCTTTCCCAGTGAATTTATAAACTATTGTCAAATGTGAAGCTAAGGATTATACACAGTCCTTTGGTCTTGGAGCAAATATTTACTGTGATAGTTCCCCATATTGCAATATTGCTCAACTGAGGGTGCAATTCTGATACCTTCATTACTGGAGCAGCATGAGACTAAGCCACAAGGAAATGGTTACCACCTCACTGCAGTAAAGTATAGTCCACCGTTAACTTCCTATATCTGGCCCCAATGTTGAGGCATAGGTCCCAAAACATAGAGCTAAAATAAAACAGCTGTAAACTGTGGTATAGTTTTTGGGAAGACCGACTTAAGCCTACTCAGAAGATGGGCTGTTTCCTGGTGGTCTCACACATTCCTTAGATTTAATGCACTTCAAACAGCTTTCCATCATTATGTCAAGGTGGAACTTCACAATATGTTTCATATTTTCTGCCTCATACATCAAACAATAGAATGTTATCCATAAAGCACAGCTGCCATTGTGCAATTTTTTAAAGCAAAGTTCTCATTTTTATCTGACATCTAGAAATACCTAAAGTAATAATAATATTTAAAAAACTTTCTTTATTGCATATTTGCTTTGGTGTTCATTCTGTCCCTGTCAGTCCACATACAGCATAGCAAAATGACAGTTTTAGAAAACACCTTATTGGATTTTCTGCAAGGCAGGCATGAAACCATTATTTTTATCCCATGCCATTGTCTTAGAATAGAAAATTAGAAATACAGAAAATAGTGACCAATCAGCCAATACCTTTTCATAAATCCACATTCTTAGGGTATCACTGGAGCTGCTGTTATGTTTGAGGGATGGTTTGTTTGGTTTTGCCCAGGGTTGGGGGATGTGTGGTCCCCAGTTGTTGCTGGGCCACAACTTCCATCATCACTGATCATTGGCCAAGCTGGCTGGGTTTGCTGTGAATTGAAGTCCAATGCAAATATGGAGGATCACATGCTCCCAGCTCCTGCTTTAGCCAGAAGGTCCAGAGACCTTACAGCCATAAAGCATGTAGTTCTTGCTAGGAACTGTAGAGAAAAGAACTTATCTCTATGGTAGACTACATGCTTTACATGCAGAAGGTCCTAAATTTAATCCCTGGAATCTCCAAGGCGTGTTGGGAAAGACCTTTGTCTGAGACTCTGGTGATGTGCTACCTGTCAGCGTAGGTATCACTGGGCTAGAGGGACAAATAGTCTGACCTTGTTAAAAGGCAGCTTGGTAGGTGCTGCATGTGCTGGTTCCCTGTACATTAGCTACTGGTCATATCCAGCCTCTGCTACAGGTCAGCATTTTTACATGCCACTTAAAACCAATGTTTTGGATGGTGTCTACGCATGGCTAGTGGCTACCACATGTGCCATGGAGAAAGATAAAGATAATCTTCAAGAGATTATTGAGTGCTGGGTATGACGGGGCTCAAGAACAGGCATGAAATTACTTGAGTTGACCTACACATACCATGCTGTGTCCATCTCTAGTGGCAGTGGAGGCTGGTCTATTAGGGCAAAAGGGGCACTGTCCCGCCAACCTCCATCTGCCTACAGTTAGCCCTACCTGCTGCCTTCTGACTTACAGCCAGTCCTGGGGGTGCTGCTGCCTGTCAGCTTCCTGCTCCTGCTCCTTCTCTTTCATCTCAACTTTACCCTTGTAGAACTCAGGTCACTCAAGGCATAGATGTAAATCCACAATAAGATAATAATAAAAAGTCTGCTATTCCCCTATTCATAACTTCTGAAAAGTTTCACAATAACTGCTTCTACTCAACCTCCAACACTTTAGCTCAGCTTCATTGGCTTTGAGAGGTCTATGGACAGCACAAGAAACTTTCTGCCTGCTACCCAGAATGCAGATTCACACTTGAGTTAGATTGTATTTGGCAGCTGCAATTCAAACCTTTAACCTCTCTAAAGATGTAGAGAATACCAAATAAATTGGATGCATTTGATGAAGTGCAGAATATGCAGTAAATATCAAATACTATTTTGAGAAACCACTTTAGTTTCATGAAAAAGCAGATTTTGAACGAGAGCTATTGACTCCTTTTAATAAAAAATGAGTTCCAAACAGCTGGTAATTTTTGTCATTTATTTCTTTTGTCTAGGGGGGAAACAGGGGTGGGGGGATATACATTTGCTAGGGAACTGTGCCAGAATCAAACCTGATAAGTAAAAGCATACATTTGTGCACAATTTTTAAATATGTATCCTCTTCTGTGAGTCCTACACTAGTTCTGATGGAGGCATGCTGTGCTTACTTAGGAAAGAGGCCTCTGGGGACTTATTTGCATTGTGTGATATTTGAATTTATTTACAAATGTACAGGTTGACAATAGGTTGAGGCATGGCTGAAAATGTTCCAATAGACAGCCAAAACCAACTGCTGCTACACTAGATATCCAGGGAGGCATTCACCATCCCAAGATGTTTGTGATGCCCTAAACTCATTTTTCTCTGTCCACCTCTTCTGATCTACCACCAACTGCAGCCTATGTTTGCACCCAATGATCTTGCCCAGTATGGGGAGGGGGAAATCAATATGAGTAAGAGTAGCTAAGTGAGAGTAGCTCAGTTGGTAGAGCATGAGACTCTTAATCTCGGGGTCATGAGTTGAAGCCCCACATTGGGCAAAATATTCCTACGTTGGACAAGAGGACCCTTGTGGTCCCAACTCCACAATTCTACGATTCTATGAGTAATCTCTTCTGAAAATCAATCTAGCCTTCTTACGTAACACAGAGACTAGTCACCAGAACAAAAAGACCACCAACCATGTTTTGTCAAGTCTGGGTATTACCTCAGGGTATTGCCACCCAGCCCTGCTTACAAAGGTCTAATAGGAAAGCCATAATAAAACAAGCCCTATTTAGGGCTCTTCCATCCACACTTCCACTTGTCCCGGTGCTTTCCACTAGGGAATTTTGATTCAGTGGTAAAGAGTGGGTTTTCCTGGGGAAAGTAGTGGGACAAACAGAAAACCACATGCATTTGTACTGAGAAAGCACAGAACAAGCCAAAAAACCTTTTGGACTTGGCTTTCTAGGCACATGACAAGTGGAAGTGTGGTTGTTCCCTCAGGGGAGGGAGGAGACTGGAGAAAAGCAAAGTGGCTCACTGGTGTCTCACGAGTTGGCAGGAGACTGGCAGTTGCCATAGGAAGTATGGGCAGGCACACTGGCATCTGTCTGTACCACTTTGGTGACACATACTGTAGGGTATGAGGTTCCAGGAGAAGCACCAGCGTAGGAAAGAAACTTTCTGAGAGTGACAAAACTCTAAATCTACAGTATCTCTCAGCAGGAACTGAGCAAGTCTGAGAGCTTCTGGAGCAGTACATTTCAAGGAATGAACCCAAAGCCTTCTACCGAGCAAAGAGGAATTATCTGACAAATATTAGCAATGCAAATACGGAGCATTGCTTCATACTGAAGGAACAAAACCTGCCATTGTTTCAAAGTTAATTAGACTAAAGAGACAATAAATTAAGTCTTATTAAAATGTAAAAGATCTGTGACAAATTGTACTAATTGCATTTTCTTATATCTGAAGAGGTCAGACTACTTAATAAGCATGTTGTTAATGGAAGACAAATGTAGTTTTATGCGCTTGATAGGAATATTATAAATTACATTATTTATAACTCCTGTGGAACACTTAATAATTTTAAGCTTTAAATTAAACTGCTCATTAGCAGCACAGAGTCATGAAAGTAGGCTGTAAGAACCTGCTGCCAATGTAATATTAATTTGAAGGTCTGGTCCATTCTGGCAGTAAAGTGATATTATTTCAAAACTACTTGAGTACTAGGAAATTTGAATTTTGAATTTATCACCTCCTTAAGTACAAATCATAGAATGCTTTTATGTTTCAGTATAACACAAAAATGGCCATTTGTTTATTTATTGGTAGTCATGCTTGTATTGTAAAGGGCAAGATGATTTTTAAATATTAATTAGAATTAGTGGATGGTCATTTTTAGTGAGGTATTGCTGTTTGTAAATGTATTTGTATGCTTTTCTATTTTGGAGAGCAAGGAATTAAATAAATGAATAGATAAATAGTAGATTGATGAATAAATATACTATAGAAAATCTAAATAGCAAAATAAGATAAAATGGATGGGCCCTGCAACAAAAAGTTAGGTTCATTCCATTTCCCCACCTCTTGGTTTTTTACCCCTCTAATAGTAAGCATTACATGCCTATTGAGCATGCTCAGTCCTCCATTAACAGCTTTGGGTTAGTTTTGCACCTCACTCCTTTGCTTTTGGGAGGATTTATTTAGAAATTAGGTGTTTGAAAGTTTAATGTGCATAAAAGGTAAAGTTTTATGACTTGAAGTTAAAAAATTCTGTAAAAGTTTTCATTTGCAAAGAAGAGACATTTGCATTAAGCAATAGGTTCCACTCTAAGCGAAAGTGGAAGCCTGGTTTTCTTTAAAAATCAATCAATCAATCAATCAATCAATCAATCAATCACAGGCTTAGGCTACCTGATGACTCTGTGCTGGAAGCCCAAGCTGCAGATCTCTCATGCTAGGAGAGGAAACTTGAGAAGTCAGTGATGGCTAGCAGCAGCAGCAGCAGCAACAGCAGCAACAGCAGCAGATGAAGCTAAGCTCTGCAATGATGAACAAGCTTTGTATTTTGTTCTTGAAACATTTATCTTTATGCGACTAGTGTCAAAACTGTTCTGTAGTAGAGCTTTGATACTTATTCTTGGGGCAGGAAGCTCATTTATATCTATATAGGAGCAGGGATTCCACAGGACAACTCTAACATGAGGTACATAGTGGATTTTGGATTCTGTGAGCAGCTTTCATTGGTGGGACATTTAAAAATCGTTTCTCAGGATGTATGAACCCAGAAATGATCTAGCCAGTCAGCAAGATGTTTATTTCATCCAAAGAGTCTGTGAGAGCATTCCCATTATGACACAAACGATATATAGGCAAATATACAAAATTGTAGCTGTTCACCCAAACTTCTGCCACCCAAGAATTTCACCTTAAAAAAAAAAAAACCTGTACGTGTCTGAACCATCCTTGTACCTCATAGGGAATTGTTTTTCACTTTAACCATCAGCCATTAATTACCTCTTTAACTGTTTCTTGCCAGTCTTGTGGTCAGGTCACATTCTTGCATATGAGACACTGACCTTACTAATAATGGGCCTAACAATAATTCCACCTCATGCACTTTTTATTCCTCTGTAAATGAGTAGTGCATGTGGCTTTGTGGCAGGGGGGGAAATGCTAAGTATTAATCTCATGTATATTTGCCTCTTCTGCACAGTCTAGTTCAACTTATCTTATATCCTGATATCATTTTGATCTATGTTCCCTGCCCTGCTAGCTGGCTAGTGATGTGGACCAGGGTGTGTGTGTGTGTGTGTGTGAAACACATGTCATAATAATACAATTTTTCCTCTGCCTGCAAATAGTGCAGAGCTAACGTTTTAAAGACACTCACTGCTGTCTTCATCTATCCCTTTCTCATGATGCTGCCTGAATCAGATTGCTTTTCTCTTCTGTATGGCGGGGGCAGACCAGTACAATATCAGAAAACAGGGTAAATCTGAACTGATTTATGTTTGAGAGACATTTATTTAAATGTCTGAAAAATGCACATATTGCAGAGTATGAACATCCTTAGGACTTCCAGATTTCCTTCTGAATAGCATAGTGGGTGGGGCAGGATTGTTGGGGACGTGCCAAAGCCCATGCGCTGGAAGAAGCCCCTCTGCCAGTTCCTGGAGTGTCCTGGCCTGCTGTACTTCCTCCTCCTATTGCTATCTGTTGAGCTGCCCACTTCAACAGAGCAAGGAATAACAATAACCTTCACAGACTGTCTCGCTCTAGTCTTTGTGTGGATTGGAATCAAATAAATCAGCTGGAGCAACAATGGTGAGAAGAAGCTGAGCACACTTAGGGGGAGCATCCCTGAAGGTTATTTGCCCAGGGGCTCCCTAAAACCTGGAATAAGCACTAGCGGTGAACACAGTGGACTATTTCACATGACACGGTAAGTCAAACTGTGGCTTACTTGGTTCATGTGAACACCTGGGCTCCCAGACATCTGCTTTGCTCTCCTCTTGTCTTTTTTTCTTTTCTTTTCAACTCTCACACTGTGCTGAGCTAAGTCATGGTTTGGCATAGCGTGTCATCTGGACCCTTGGCTACAACTTGCTGTTAGTACCACAGGCCTGGGTTTGGCTGACAATCTAAGTCAAACATTGGCTTAGCTCAGTGTGGCACAGGAGTGAAAAACAAAGACCAGGGATGAGCAAAGAGGCTTTGAGGTCCTCTCTGGGAATGTGGGAGCACCCATATTCATGCAATCCTGGTCAGCCATAGTTTGACTTACCATGTTATGAGAGCCAGAACAGTTTAAAATCCAAATAAAAGAAAATAAAGCCTCTAGAAAGGGGAGAGGGGATCTGTGATATTAAAAACTTAGCAAGACAGTTCCACTGGAATACAATAAGCCAAAGATCACAATAAATTGTCACAATATTGTCTCTGAATCACCAAAGGAATAAAGGTAGATCCACCTGTCTCCCAGGATACAAAATTGTGTGTTCCTGTGGAGACCGTATCAAAGTGGTTTTTGCTCAATAGGTTTGGAAGCCAAGTCATTTTTCTTTGTTGACAAAGTGGTTCATTTGGTCACTTCCATCATTCATTTTTATGTATTGCCGCTACCTCACTACACTTTCTTTGGAGTGAAGAATGAATGAGCAAGTGAATGAACAAATATCCAGACTCTAAGGGTATATGTATAGTATTTGACCTTACAAGAAGGCTGAGCTTTGTGCTTTTGGAAAAAAATATGTGTCAAAAGACATTAAAAATAATTGGATTCAGCTCAAACAGCTCTTCTGAAAAGATTCCAGCCAGCAGTGGCCTAGAGACGAGTCTTCTTAGAGATTTAACAAATCCAGTTGGCACCTAGGCAAGCTCCTTTGTATTGAACTCAGTGTATCTTTCAGCTATTAAATGGAGAACCTAGAGAGGAGAGCCAAGAATGTTATGAACAGTCACAAGTGCCTGAAAGCCATTCTAAAGTCAGTGAAGCATAGTCACATAACCACAGCAATCTGGTGGCAACATTTCTCCTGTGTTGTAACTGGTTACATAACTGACAAAGCATATCTGTAGTTTGGGTGATTTGCATAACTCAGCACCCATCAACACAGGGCTCTTTGTTAATGCTGACATCATACAGAAATGGCTATGACATGCTTCAGGATGAATCTGAGATATTGTGCGAAAGAAATTCCTAAGTAACTGTGAGACCTCTATGCCATGATATGCCATTTATTTAGGACCAGGATGAATACGCACAGTAAGCATATTCTGCAATCAAACCCATGATTGGCTTGAGACAATTAAGCTGCAGCCAACTAAACAACAGGCCCTGTATTCAAGGAATTTTTTATGGCATGTCCATTGATGTAAAATGTGAGACATGAGCTTCTTCTGAAAGAACCCCTGTGCTTACCCCTCCTTTTCTCTATTTTTTCCTCTGCTTTCCTTCCTGCACTTCCTTCTAGTTAAGCTTAATGCTCCATATGGTGTTTCCTCCTAGACATTATCCATACATCATATCTATAGATATATATATCCCATATTTCTTTTGCACGCTCGTCTCAACATATTTCTTATTCTCCGTCCTTGCCCCTACTTTTATTCTTATTTCCATCTTTAGAGTGTATGAACATCTCTGCTTGTTTTCCTTCTGTCTTGTGACTTCTGACCCTTGTTGATTTAGAAAGGCTGTGCAATGTGTAGTTCATTTTTGGTGCTGTTAGAAATATTAAATGATGCCATTGGCTTAAATATATAGTGCAGATTGGGCGTAAATGGAATTTCTCTGCCATCGCTAGTACTTATGTTTTGTGAGAGATGGAGGCAGAAGCAAACTCCAAAGTATGACATATACAGCACCCCTAGTGGTCAAAGCATGCAGTGGGCTTTAGACAGTGGCATTCACATAACTCCTCTGACACATTCAATGAATGTATAAAGTGGAAATGGGAGCAGAGTAGCTGGCCACATTTCTTCCACTCTGGTAGGCTCACTGCATGCACTGCCAAATGGCGTTGAGCTTGGAATTATTTAGAATGGGACCTTTCACAAAAAAAGATGTATGCAGATAGAACTCTTCTACAAAGTTATGGACTTGGCCAATCAGGGCAGATTTCCTACTACAGCTGAACTCAGCCATTGGGGGAAGTGGCAGAAGATGCATCGTTATGGAAGGAGTATGGCCAGGAGGCACATTGTGGCTACCCGTGTGTGTGTGTGTGTGTTTGTGATTCATAAAATAGATTTATGAACTTAAACCCACCTTTCGAACCACAAAATGGCCAACAAAACAACTTGCATCCATAAAAAATGAATATAAATAGACAATAAAACATGTTGAGCTGTCATTGGACACATCAATAGGATTATATTTACATTCCTTTTGCAATCTACTATCTCAGTCTTCTCAAAGAAGCTCTGTTGGAAGTTTAGCTGGGAACCAAACTGAGGCCATTTTACTCTTGGTTCTGAAGCACTGAGTCTTCAAACAAATAAAATACTGATTTAGAAGCATTTAAATTTAGGAGCATTAAAATTGATTTAGGAGCATTTAAATCTAGATCCTGCCAACCTAGCAGTTCGAAAGCACCTCAAAGTGCAAGTAGATAAATAGGTACTGCTCCAGCAGGAAGGTAAACGGTGTTTCCGTGCGCTGCTCTGGTTCGCCAGAAGCGGCTTAGTCATGCTGGCCACATGACCCGGAAGCTGTACACCGGCTCCCTTGGCCAGTAAAGCAAGATGAGCGCTGCAACCCCAGAGTTGTCCACGACTGGACCTAACGGTCAGGGGTCCCTTTACCTTTACCTTTAAATCTAGTTCATTCTGAACCCCTTGTTTTTACATTGGTTTTGAACTTAAGCTGAAATGGGTTATATGTCCAAGTGGATCCCAAGGAAGTGGTTTGTTTTAATGTTTTGATGTGGCAGGGTCTCTCTCTCCCCACCCTGGTGCATTCTGTGGGGACTCATATTTTGAAAATGTGCTTTTTAAAAATACTGAGCTGAATCGTTCTAAAATTCATGGTCTGTAGGTGTTGCCAGAATGAAATTAATCCAGGGCCTCTTCGAGCCTAGTATCATTTATCTGTGTTTTCTTGGGTCTTGCTTCACTGCTCATGCTTTTTGCAATATACTCTTCTTGATTAAAGAGAGAGGCTAAAATAATCTTTCTGATTAGTTCAAATAGACAAGAGTAATGTCTAATTCTATTTAAAAAATAAATCTATTGATATATTTTGCAATGGTCTGATGGTGTCAGAAGATGAATTATGGTTATTAACTGCAAATGTACTCATGGAGAATGTAAAGGGTTTTTTTAAGAAAGAAGGAAGGGAAAAAAGGACACTGAAAAGATACCCAGAGAGCTCATAAACAATATGATTCATTTTCTGATTGCTCATGTGCTCTCAGTCATTGATAAAAATATTGGATTTTAATAATCTAATCACAATTTTAGATTATTTGTTCTTCAGGGCTGTTAATTAAACATGTGCTTAACTTAGAACATATTGGTCAGCATCCAGCACAAAATTATGATCCCTTAAGCCCCATTGATTTCAATGAGACGTATGTGCACATGACTGTGCATTGGATTGCACTTGCTTTCTATAATCTACCAGGAACTTCTTGCGTGCAAGACTCATTGCAATGAGTGGATGCTGTGCATTCAGTCATCCATTCATTTTAATGGCAGAAATTCACAAATTAACTGTGTCCATTGGCTTTGAAGAGATATTGATTGCCAAACACACCTGGCAAATTAAAAGCCAGGAGACTTATAATAAAGCTTAATGAAACCTTAGGTTTTATCTACGGACTTACAATTTTAATTGCAGCAACCTGGTTTAGAATCATTCACTCCAGCTAGCCTCTTAAGATATTAATTTATTTTGTTACATGTTAATCTTTCTACCTGCCAGCCTGGGACTCAGTGTGGAATATATGGTCCCCTTTCACTTATTTTTATCATCAGAAGAGTTCTCTAATGGAAGTAGCCAGAGAATTTGTTAATGGTCAAAGGTCATCCAGTGAACTTCATGGCTGAAAGGTGGATCTTCTTACTTCTATTGAGGCTGGTTCTAACTCAAGTTGTATACCTGTTAGGGCTATGCATCAGCTCCCTGTGTGCCATGAATTACAAGGCAAATATTGGCTCTAAGTCCAGGAAGACCTGTTCCCTGCCTTGCCTGGGAGGATCAGGCACTGACTGACTCCAGCTACAAAAGTTGCTGAACACACTCTTGGTCTGTGGTATTGTTAGGGTGTTTTAGTTACAGGTAGGTAGCTGTGTTGGTCTGCCATAGTCAAAACAAAATAATAAAAATAAAAATTCCTTCCAGTAGCACCTTGGAGACCAACTAAGTTTGTTCTTGGTATGAGCTTTCGTGTGCATGCACACTTCTTCAGATACTCTGAAACAGAAGTCACCAGACCGTTATATATAGTTATATATAATGAGAGGGTGAGGAGGGGTATTACTCAGAAGGGTAGTGGGAATGGGAACTGATAGGTGTGGAAAACCTGTTGACGACTGTTGACAACTGCAATTGGTCTTACAGGAAAAGGGAAGGGGTGAGATGGCTAAAGATAGCTTTGTCATGTATAATGAGACAAGAATCCAATGTCTTTGTTCAGACCAGGTCTCTCCATGGTTTTAAGTTTGGTAATTAGTTGCAACAAACTTAGTTGGTCTCTAAGGTGCTACTGGAAGGGGGGGGGGGAATTATTTTTTTATTTTGTTTTGTCAGGGTTTTTGTTGTTGTTAATGATATTAATTTGCATATTTTTATTTTTATTTTTTGGCTCATTGTGATTTATGCGGAAATTGTTTCAACCTGGTTGTGCACTTTTTGATACGTTTTATTTATTGTTTATGACTTTTGTTATGTTTGTGAGCATGTTGTAAGCTGCATTGAGCATGGTTTTAACTATGGAAAGGCAGCATACAAATAAAATGATGATGATGAAATTGGGGTGATTCACATTTCTGAACCAGATCATGTCATTAGGAAGATGTCTTGAGGTGGATCAGGGACTCTCCATTTTGCCAGTGTCTCTGTGGCTTTGGCTCTCAAAAAAAACCACAATGCCATTTTTTTTTACACCCACCCACACCTGAGACACAAAACCAAATTGACCTGAGAAGGGAAGGGTGGAAAGGTGATGGGGAAGCAGTGCTTTGTTTCAGGGGGTACTCATGGGTACGCAGAAGTGGCACCTCTCTTTTTGTTGTTGTTGTTGTTGTTGTTGTTGTTGTTGTTGTTGTTAAAAAGTGTGGCACTTACTGTAACAATTTCATGGTGTGTACCTCCACCTATTTTTCCAGAAAAAAGCATTGGGTGGAAGGATATTTTATTTTGACGGATAGGTCTAGCTTATAATCACAGTGAAAGCCACAGTGATTTGGGAGAGGAATATTGAAGTAATCAAAGATTTGCGCTTCACATGGACCACCCTCCTCATCTGTGTTTTGGCTGAACAAAAGCAGTGTGTAAGATACATGATCTCTGACCACACACCAGAATACAGATTTCTCGTTTTGGTACTTCTCCGTACAGCAACAAAGAAGAGCATGCAGTCCTCAGTCTACGGTAATTTCCTATGGGTGAGAATAGCAGGTGAGTAGGGCAAGGGAGGGAAATCAAGAAGAATGCTGAAATGGGTGGAGTGAGCAAAAAAGGAAGGGGAAGACCCTTTGCAAGCAAGTAGTTCAGACTCCTGGCGAATCTCCAGGCATGGGGATGCATGGGGAGCCCGAAGGCTTGGCAGAAAGAGAGGAGCCATGCTTTGCTCTGACTCTACCCACCACTAGCATGTGGCCCCCAACAGATTTTTCCTGAGGGAATGCAACCCTTGGCAGAGAAGTTCCCTATGCTTGCTGTACAGCGAGGTATTTGTGTGATGATGTTGCTCTTCCCCCCTACCATAACCAGAAGCATTAAGAGTTAACTCCCCTGTTCTCATAGTCTAATAGTAAATCTCAGATACAGTGGAACCTCGTGTTACGTACTGTTCTCCTTGCGAATGCTGCAGGTTACAAGCTCCACTAACCTGGAAGTAGATGCCCCTTGTTGCGAACTTTGCCCCAGGATGCGAGTGGAAGTTGTGCACTAGCAGTGCGGCAGCGGCGGGAGGCGCCATTAGCGAAAGCGCGCCTCATGTTACGAGCGGTTTCAGGTTACAAACGGACCTCCAGAACGAATTAAATTCGTAACTGGAGGTGCCACTGTAGTGTTGGAAAGGAGGTATTTTAAATATCTGCTCTGCAGCTTACTATCTGATTGCAATTCCTATTTTGGAATAATAAACTTGTACTAAATTCAGCTTAGTTTTCACTGCCAATACAGACTGGTTGAATTTAATTGCAAGAGCAGGCTGTTGCCGTTCAGTCCTGTTTTGCTCACTGCTGGTCCCGAGCTGTTAAAATTTGAGTTGTTTTTGAAGTATGGCACTGGCAGACATTACTGTTAATTAGTCCAGCTTTCAACTGAACATTATTGTCAAGCACAAGTGACTTTAGTACAAGATACAGAGATTCCCATGACAGCATTCCCCTCCTTAATTGACCTACATGGCAACAAAGGAAAATTAAAAGCCTCAGAAAATACCCACGAGGTGCCTCCCTTTTTGAAGAACACAATCAATGTTACATTAACAGAAACTTCTCTGAACATCTCCTGCTAGTCCCAAATAAGGTTTTGTTGCATAAAGCCAAGCTATGGGTAGCTGGCAAACAAGCACAGAAAGTATGCTTTTTTAAAAAAAAAGTTTCACAATAAGAATCTGCATTAGAGAAAGCAGGTTTCTGTATACAGCAGAATTTCTCTCTTCAGTATGTGATGAGGGTACTTGCGCTGAATAAGAAAGCTTGACAGCATCATTTTTGCAGTCTCGGGCACCTAGCAAAAATGGTGGGTGGTGCATTAGGGGTATGAGGGTACATCCCTGCCAAGGAAATTAGCAAACAGAACATCAACATTTCCTCCTAAATCACAAAGCCACACTCTTTCCACACTCTTTCCAGCCTCCACACCACCACTCATATCCAGTAGCAGATGGCAGGGGTAAGAGCTGGCACTGATAAGACCTCTGTTTTTGATGAGAATGACAATGATGATGAGATTGAATGCATGATTGACAAGAAAAGAAAGCCTTTCAGATCTGGCAAAGAGATAGAAACTGTGCCACTAAGAAAAAAAACCTATGCCAACACTAAGGCTGAGATTCAAAGAAGGACCAGAGTGTTATGAAAACTTCCCGCGGGGGCAAGTTGAGAGACTGACCCCAAGGCGGACGAAGCTTCTGTGCCCTCTGGCTTCTGGAGTCCAGGGGCACAATTGTAATATGCGGTTGTTCCCAGCTTGAAAACAACACACACAACAGCCATTTGGCTAAGATCTACTTTATTGTGGATTTAGAGCAGAATGTCTCTGCGTAGCAGCTCATAATTCAGAGCTGTCTGTAAAACGTCTGCACCTCCTGATGCAGAACTGAAAGTAAGGAGTACAATAGTAAAATACAATGACATCACATGTGTGGGAGCTGGTATGCCCAGTGTAATTCCCACAGAGAGGAAACATGACTCTTGAGTCTTGTGACCTTGCTGCAGCGTTCGCAGCTCGTCATGTCATAATATCACAACATCCTCCCCCGATATTAGACAATGTAAGAGCGGCGAAAGTTAAGGCATTATTAACAGAAGTAAACAAACAGTTATCATATACACAGTATGAATCTGATGTCTTTGTTCCACCCTTGGAACTCTCTGAGACTGGTTCTACCAGTTTGAGCCTTTGATAACCAACTCTCCAGGGGACCAGAGCATTTGCTCTGTGTGTGTTGGCAGAAACAGTGTTGAACTTTGCAACCTGTTGTGGTGGCTTTTTCACACCTGTGAAATGAGCCTGAGTGCAAACTACAGCTACATTTGCAACAGCTGAGATTGCAAACTCTTTGGAGTAACGTTTGGGCGCCTGACCCTTTGTTACTCTCTCAGATCTACGCATAAGATGTAGATCCTCTTTGCTGAGTTTCTCCTGAACAGGACTTTTTGGAGAAACTTTACCAATTGTAAACAGTGGCTCTAAAGATCCTAGCACATCATCATCTGTAGATGGCCTGGTACTATCATGAGTTCTCTCAATGACAGTTTCACATGTGTCGGAACTAGCCGTGGTTGAGCTTGCACTGCTACTGCTGGTGTCAGTATCCTCATATGTATTGACATCAATGGGAAAGCTTTGGAGAACCTGTGTCTCCGGCTTTACAGTAGGTTCTACCTCCTGAGTAAGAATTACTGTGTTTGAGGAAGGCAATAGAATTCTGTATTGACCTTTCTCATAGCCCATAAAGATGCCTTGGATGGTTGCACCTTCAAGTGATTCCACCCACATCTGAGAACCAAAAACCTTAAGATGCTTAACAGAAGGCTTTCTGTTAAACAGTATCTCATAAGGTGAGCATTCCATTCCTTTTGGAACACTCCTGACCCAAGCATATGTGAAGGCAGATAGGCTTTCAGCCCAATTCTGATCAGACAGCTTTGCACTTAGCAATTGCGCCTGCATACCCTCACGTAGTATTGTGTTAATTTTAACACACAAATCTTTGTTCCATGATGATTGGCTGACAGCAACTTTGTGCCGAATGCAATGTTGACTTAGGAACTCTTGGAACTCCTGTGAATCAAACACTGGTAATTGATTAGTATACAAACATTCAATTTTGCCATCATGCATGAAATCTATCTTAGCACAAAATTCAGTGAACTTGGCCAAGACTTGCTGCGGACTTTTCATTGTGTAAATCCAAGAGAATTTAGAGAAATGATCAGACAGCAATAAATAACAGGTAGCTCCGCCTCTAGATTGTGGCAAAAGTCCTATTACATCAGCAGAAACCTGCTGGAAACATTTTGTGACCTTTTCTTTGCGTGGCTGTTTTGTAGTCTCGTTGGACTTCGCAGCACCTGCAAAATAAGAGTCAACAACATCATAACAACAGTCAGTAGAATCAAAAGACAGTAAAAACAGTCCATCTTTGTTCTTCTGAGCTGTAAAGATAACTTCTCCATCCTTATGAATTGTGCACAGTCCTTTGCGTAGTCTGAGCTCGCATCCCTTCTCGGTAAGCTGCGATGCACTTAGCAGATTGTAGGCAATTTCTGGGACGTATAGCATGTTGCTAATAGATAGCTGGAGACTCTGAAGATAAACAGTTCCAACTCCAGTCGATTTCAGGTGTGTTCCACTCACCTGCGACACGGTGGATTCTTGCTTCTCAAAAGTCTTAAACAAACGCTTGTTTGCGGTCATGTGGTGGCTGGCAGCTGAATCAATAACAAAAGCCAGGTCAATGTCAATGTCATCCTGCTCCTGCACGCCTTGTGTAAGCAATGCAAATGTGCGCCCTTTGGAGACTTTGGCTTGCGCCTTGCCTGTAGATCCACCTGCTTGTTGGTTAGATCCTTTCTTGGGCTTTCTGCAGGTCTGGAAACTGTGTCCTCTCATTCCACAGTTTGTGCAGCGTATGACTTTAAGAGCTTGCACGTGCTCAGTTTGACCACTAGGAGGGGTAGAGGACGCTTCACTCCCCCTTCCATTAGCCTCATTTTGAGCAGCACAACGATCTTGCTCATTTAGCAAAGTTGAGAAGACTCTGGCAACGGTTAAGTTTTGAGCATCCAGGGCACCTAGCTGTGATGCAATAGCACTATAACCGGCATGGAGGCTATTCAGAACCATGACTGGTAATTTTCATCAGTAAGCATTGGACAAAGGGAGCTGCTGCTCTGCTTGCTATCCTTTGCCATAGTGGCGAAAAAGCAGGCTTTTGACTCTCTGTCTTCAGAAAGCAAATTAAGCAAACAAACCTAGCCTTCTGAGGTTTATTGCCTCGTAAATCAGTCCGGTACTACTCACAGTCAATTAACGCGTCTTCTCACAGTGGGAAACGGCCGTCTTCAGCACGAAAAAACTCCCCCGGAACGAAGCACGCAGTTTGAGGCTGCTTTCTTTACCGGCAGATAAACATCAGGCAGAAGTCATCAGAGGTCCGATGTTCGGAAACCATCCTCTGCTACCAATGTTATGAAAACTTCCCGCGGGGGCAAGTTGAGAGACTGACCCCAAGGCGGACGAAGCTTCTGTGCCCTCTGGCTTCTGGAGTCCAGGGGCACAATTGTAATATGCGGTTGTTCCCAGCTTGAAAACAACACACACAACAGCCATTTGGCTAAGATCTACTTTATTGTAGATTTAGAGCAGAATGTCTCTGCGTAGCAGCTCATAATTCAGAGCTGTCTGTAAAACGTCTGCACCTCCTGATGCAGAACTGAAAGTAAGGAGTACAATAGTAAAATACAATGACATCACATGTGTGGGAGCTGGTATGCCCAGTGTAATTCCCACAGAGAGGAAACATGACTCTTGAGTCTTGTGACCTTGCTGCAGCGTTCGCAGCTCGTCATGTCATAATATCACAACACAGAGAACTAAAAATCACCTGGTGGATAAATAATAATAAAAAAAGCTCAAGAGATCCAGCAGACTTTAGGGATGCCAAAATTATCAATCTTTTTTTTTTTTTAAAAAAAAAAGGTGACAAAACTGATTGTGGAAACTATTGAGGCATCTCTTTATTAGCTGCAGCCGGCAAAATTCTTGCAAGGATTCTAGCAAACCGTCTCTTAACAATACCCAATGTGACCTTTCCTTGGACCCCAAAATGATTTTTGGCCTTCTAGGGGGACAGTAGACATGATTTTCACTGCTCAACAGCTTCAAGAAAAATGCAGAGAGAAAAACCAACTCCTGTATATGGTGTTTATTGACCTGACTAAGGCTTTTGACACTGTAAATCGTAATGCCCTGTGGACTGTACTGAAAATCGGCTACCCAGATATGATGATTTGTAAACATTATTCAGCTCCTCCATGATAATATGACAGCAACAATCGCAGATAACAATGGCTCTCAAAGTGAACCGTTCACAGTTGGATCAGGTGTTAAACAGGGGTGTGTTATTGCCCCAACTCTATTCATTATTTTCATTGCCATGATCCTACACTTTGTCGAAGGGAAACTCCCCACCAGAGTAGAAATCATATATTGAACAGATGGAAAGCTCTTCAATCTGAGCAGGCTGAAAGCAAAAAGTATGGTTACCGTAACTTCCATCATAGAGCTTCAGTATGCTGATGACAACATAGTGTGCTCATGCTCAGAGGATGACCTCCAAACCATCCTAAATATCTTTGCAGAAGCTTACGAAAAGCTTGGCCTATCACTCAACATCCAAAACCTAAAGTGCTGCACCAACAAGTACAAAGCAACTCCTCTGCAGCGCCACAAATCCAACTCAATGGTGTAACGTTGGAGAATGTTGATAACTTCTACCTAGGCAGTTATCTTTCCACAAGGGCCAACATTGATGCTGAAATCCAGCATTGCCTGAGCTCTCAGAGTGCAGCTTTCTCCCAATTGAAGTGCAGAGTGTTTGAGGACCGGGACATTAGCAGGGAAACCAAAATGCTTGTTTACAAAGCTATTGTACTACCATCCTTACTATAGGCTTGTGAAACATGGACCACTTATAAACGCCATCTCCAACTCCTCTAAAGATTCCATCAATGATGTCTCTGAAAAAATTTACACATCACTTGGAAAGACAAGCAAACTAATATTAGTATACCAGAAGAAGCAAAGATCACAAGTTTTGAAGCAATGATTCTTCAACATCAACTTTGTTGAACTGGTCATGTTGTGTGGATGCCTGATGATCATCTTACAAAGCAACTACTCTATTCCAAACTTAAAAAGTGAAAGCATAATGCTGGTGGTTAGCAAAAGAGGTTTAAAGACTGTCTCAAGGCAAATCTAAAAAAAAAAAAGTAGTATAAACACTGACAACTAGGAAACACTAGCCTGCGAGCGCTCCAGTTGGAGAACAGCCTTTACCAAAGGTGTCATGGGCTTTGAAGACACTCGAACTCAGGACGCAAGGGAGAAACATGCTAAGAGGAAGGCACGCTTGGCAAATCCACACCGTGATCAACTCCCACCTGAAAACCAATGTCCCCACTGTGGAAGGACGTGTGGATCCAGAATTGGCCTCCACAGTGTTCATGGAAGACAATCTTACTCAGCTACAAGTGATTGCCAAAGAAGAAGAAGAAGACCTATTTATCTACTTGCACTGGCATGCTTTTGAACTGCTAGGTTGGCAGGAGCTGGGACAGAGCAATGGGAGCTCACTCCATTGCTGGGATTTAACATCAAGGCTGCAGGGATGCGGGTGGCACTGTGGTCTAAACCACTGAGCCTTGGGCTTGCCAATTGGAAGGTCGGTGGTTCGAATCCCCACGACGGGGTGAGCTCCTGTTGCTTGACCCCAGCTCCTGCCAACCTAGCAGTTCGAAAGCACATCAAAAATGCAAGTAGATAAATAGGTACCACTCCGGTGGGAAGGTAAATTGCATTTCTGTGCGCTGCTCTGGTTTCACCAGAAGTGGCTTAGTCATGCTGGCCACATGTCCCGGAAAACTGTCTGCGGACAGTATAGCGAGATGAGCAAGCGCAACCCCAGAGTCGTTTGCAACTGGACTTAACTGTCAGGGGTCCTTTACCTTTACCTTTTTTAAAACCAAGGCTAAGAACAATCAGAAAATGGAAGCTAGGGATGAAAAATAGATCCAGTGTCAATACATGAAATGGGAAATTATGCAACAAGGCACCAAAGTGTTTCAGACTCTCCCAACTTAATTTCCACTCTGCTATGCAACTGAACAAGCAAATCACAAAAGGGAATCAGATTGTTTCAATGGTTGGGAGAAGGGAGGAGACATTTTTAAATAGCCATTGGATAATGCTGCTGTATTCCTTAACCACATCATTTAAAAAGCCATTTAAAAGTAGTTTATTCTATGTTACCATTCAGCAACAAAACTAATGTGCTGGAGGCCAGTGGCCAGTGGTTGGGGAGGCGAGACTACTAGTGCTCTTCTTAAAAGATTAAATTATTTATAAAAGCCACAGAAGCACACTTTTAAAAGCCTTTTCTTTCTTACCCCTAACTAGCATGTTACATTTTAAATTATACTTTGAGGGCTTACCGAAAAGCAACTGATTTACTATCAGCAACTGGTGTAAATCCAAACATTAGCTCATTAGACACTTCATGAATAATAACACTAATGTTGCGCATTTCAAAATGCTTACAAGATTTGGGTTCTGTATGGTTTGCAAAGGGAAAGCCAATCGAGTCAGACAGGAATGCTATTTTCCCCTAACATAGTCTACCTAGAACCAGGCAGTGAATTTAAATAGTTGGAAATTTTGGCTTCATATAATTGCAATTCTACTTTACAGGAATTTTGGATATCTAATAGTTATGTGATCTCTCCCCCAACCTCCATTAAAGTTTTATTTTCCAAACTCCATTATGGTGCAGGCATTGGGATACACTGACAATGTAGAATACAACTTACAAAATAATATACCGGTAATATATAAGACAGTCTTCAGCTTTTTCATATTTGGAATTTACCTTCAAACTCCAAATGCAATGTGGGACCCAAATATATTTGGTTTTATCCTTTAGCATTTTACTTCTTTATTTCTTCTTTTCTCCTTCTGCCTTTCTCTTGAAGTTTCTCTGTCTTTCTCAACCTCCTCCCTGGCCCTCATTTAATTTCATTCTTTCCTTAAAAAGATAATCCTAGAAGGAAGGGGAACTGGAAAATTGTTGCAATTATTGCTAGTGCGAACTACATTAGATGGAGTTTAAAAATACATTTTAAACCATATATGGATATGAATTTTCTTTTTTCTTTTATGCCGATTAATGTGGAAATGGGATGGAGTGGACTTAGTAATATACACAAAATTGACACAGACCAGAAATAGGCAGATCTATCCATCCCAAGCCCTAACATGCAAATTGGTATTCTGACCTGGAATAGGAGAGAAACTGAACCCTCTAGGAGCTGGATAGGAGTTGTTTGTCATACTTCTGAAAATTATAAAACAAATGGTTAGACGACTAAAGCAATCTGAACCTAAACTCAAACTTTAAATTTTCCCATAACTTATTGATACTGGGCCTACCTAAGTACAACTGAAATAATTGTAGCCCTCCCCATTTACCCCAATTGTCTTCCCTTCCTCTGTCAAATTATAGATTATAACCTCCTTCAAGCTAAGGACTTGCCCTCTTGTATGATGTGCGTTGATGAAGTCATAGTAGTGATAATAATAATAATGAGCATCAAGCTGCCTATGTGTGTTTGTGTTGCAGTAAAACTTGGCCAGTATCTGATTTCATCACTCTGCATGTCCCAATCCCCACCACTGCTCTACATGATTGGCAGTCATTGGTGGGGCATGGAAACACATAATTATAGTGATCTCTATACATACAGAGAATGTGTGGCAGGCTGTGTGTGGCGGAAATGGCATCATGATCACAGTCCAAAAATATATACCCATTTAGCTGAATATATGCTTAAAGCCCTATGGGAGATAAACAATGTTGTGTGAATGGACTTCCATTCATGCTGCAAGATTTCTCCTTCTTCTCTTTCCCACTTCTGCCACCATATCCCCCAATTTATTATCAAGGGTCCCTCTAGAACCAATTTTGTCCTATTGAATGAGTGGAAGTCAATTTCATTGGAAGGCTGACACTGTTTGATGCATACATGATGCAGGGTGAAGGCTTTCTTTTCATGCGGTCCCTAATGAAATGGACAGAACCCACATGCCTACATCTGTAATGTTGCACATATATATTTGTACATATTTACAGCTCTACCTATCTCCTCCACTAAACATATAGATTTTGGATTAGAGCCTGCTCCCCCAAACTGCTCCTCAACATGCACACACTAACACTGAACAGAGAGTACTTTTAACTTGAGGGTGTGGGTGGAAGGAATGAGGTAGGTAAGGCTGCCACTGAAAATGGAAGTACTGTCTTGAAATGCTGTCTGTAGGGGGCAGGACCTGTGGTCCTTCAGATGGTGTTGGACTCCAACTCCCATCAGCCCCAACCAATATACCCAGTGGTCAGGGATGAGGGTTGTTGTAGCCCAATAACATCTGGAGGGCCACAGGCTCCCATTCTGTGCAATTCTTTCTTCTTCTTAATCAACTTTATTTTACTTTAGCTTTCTTTAGCTGGTGGACCAGGAATTGGAGTTTCCAATTGTAAATCTACAAATCAATAAAGAAACACAATTTTTATTCAATAGCAATCTTACTCCTTTCAAGAAGCACCAAGCAAGAACTTCTGCTGAAAAATAGGTCACTAACATTTCCCCCTCTATCTCAAAGTGGTGATGAAAGACTTTTGATGAACTGAGATCTCTGTGTTTAATTCTAAAGAGGAACATAGCCAAAAAGATTGTTTCTGTAAATCATAGATGATGCTTTGCAAAATTCAGGTTTTAGATCCATTATACTTGAAAACTGTAACACAAGAGTGCCATTTTAGTTTGGATGCCTGGCAATACCTTATGTCTTACCAGCCATAAGTGCCCTGAACTTTGATTTAATAGGATGCATCCAGGTAATTGTTTAGAGATTTTAAACTTTGTTTTTACTCTTAAGGTTTTTAATGTCTTGAAAATGCATTTCCCCCCTATTGATTTTATCCTCTTCCATTTGGCAGCATTGATTTGTTTTCCTGTCATTTAAATGGAACAAAACCCAGTCCGGCTTGTTTTTATTTAACAACTTCTATTTATTCAATCTTCTGATACTTTTTTTTTTTTACTGCAGCAGCATCTTCAGATGATGTGAGCACAGCTCTGAGAGGAGTGCTTGATAGTTTGCTGATGAAGTCAGAAAAGAGGCACTGTATATTACTTTTATGTTGCTAAGACGAGCTCAGGCAGCTCTCCTTTTTTCTCCCATTGTCTCACTCTCAGCACTTCTGCTAAGAAGAGAGCAGAAATCTACTTTTAAAGGAAAAATTGCACTTTGAGACATCATATGGGGTTCATCAAAGGAATCGAGCAAATGCATAAAGGCTAATTCACATAATTACTCCATTTCCCATGGCTAGCAGTATCCTAAGCTTTGGTCTTCGCCTTGTTTGAGTGCAGGATCTGCAAGCAAGATGTTAAAAAATGTTGTGCTTGCATTTCACATGTTTTCCTTTATGTGGGTGGGTAGCAACAAGCATAGTAAAAAAAAGAATTCAAAATAGTGGCAAAAAATGCCTGTGAAGTCACTCTGAGTCACTCTATGAATGTATGGAAATGATATTAATGAATGTTGTTAAGTAGGAATGAATTTCCAACACTCCCTTTATGCTCACCTGATTTTCTTGCCTTGCGTCCCACTTCTCCCAAATTCTGGTTTAACCATGACAATTTATAAAATTAATTCCATTATGCAATTTGCTAGAGCTTTCAGTTTCTTCAGTTTAATCAAATCTCGCCCGTGCTACATTAAAGTTACAAATCTGCATATTGAAAAAATACTGCCCAAACCCCACAAAACAAGCATGAATGTGATCACCTATATTATTACATTAAGATTTATTTGGTTTGATGTTTTACCAATGCACAGGTATGGTCTGGGATGCTGGTACCCACACAATAAGAATAATGGTGCAGTAATATGGATGATCTCATCAGGTTTGATCCCTTCACTCACCATGTTTTATCAACCCACAGGTGCACATTGCTAATGTAGAGGAGGAGGAATACCCAGATGAGCTGATAAAGGCTGAAAACTGTATCAAACTAGAGATACAATCGTACAATTTTCACACTTTGATATATTTTAAAAGAAGACATAGAACAATGAAAGATACCAAATGCACTGATTCCACCACCAAATGAGATGTAAATTGGAACACCCAAAACGGGGGATAAATTTGACTGAGGATAATTTTAGGAGCATTTCTGGTGTCCTCAAGTAGTTTGCTATCATCTTTGTGTTAGGCTAGTAGAGCTAGTACTTCAGATTTCTTTTTAAATATTCTCATGTACAGATATATCTTAAAATAATCAATACAGACTGCCCTTAATAGCCACTGTGGCACTCCAGCACATCGGTATATATGAGATGACAGAAATACAATAAGAACTTGTGCTGAATTACTCTTTCTAATGACCCTCCACTGGGAAGGTCACATCCTTAATAATACATTTGTGCCATTGTGTCTTTTGTAGTAAAGTGAGTGTAAGCACAGAAGATTCTGCCCAGTGTTGTTGTTTTTCTCTTTATGATGTAACAAATCCCTGAGCAGCAGTCTGGTGTCAGAGCCTTGGTCACTATATTGACTTGGCCATTATTGAGTGGATAACAGAATTTTAACCGAATCTTCATACTGAATGTACTAGTTAACATCACTCTGAAAAAAGGTTTCAGCATAATAATTTCCAGTTTTAAAAATATCTAAGCTATAAGAACTATAGTAATCAAGTTTAGCAAAGTCAAAGATCCAACTTCAATAATGAAAATGAACCCTCAATTATTCAATGTATAAGCAGAAAGGAAGAAAACGTTGGCTTCAGCCCTACGTACAACATAGTGTTATTATTAGTGTGTGGCAGTGAAAGCTGGCAAGTAGCCTGTTACTCACAGCACGCCAAGCATTCATTATGAAGTTGACAACCAGGTCTCCTCCAAGTAAGTTTGGACTGGAACAAATTCAAGTGTGTACATGATCTTAACAGCCACCTCAATGTCAATGAAAAATATGCTCCACTTGAGTTTAATGCTAGTACCGTACATGAAATCAAATAGTTGATTTCATTACATCTTTATCTGAATTTATTTAATCATGGAGGGAAAACAAATATGAAAAGGCAATTCTCAGAGCTATTTCTTTGAAATCATAAGAATCGTCTCTGTTTCAGCTCCTGCATTATAGTCCATCTTGCTCCTGTGCTCCTGTGCCACATCCTTTACTTTGTACAGTACACACTTATTGTGGTGTGAATGTTTTACCTTGATGTATACAGTGGTACCTCGGGTTACAGACGCTTCAGGTAACAGATGCTTCGGGTTACAAACTCCGCTAACCAGGAAGTGGTTGCTCCAGGTTAAGAACTTTGCCCCAGGATAAGAACAGAAATCGCACGCCAGCAGCGCAGCGGCACCAGGAGGCCCCATTAGTTAAAGCACGTCTCAGGTTAAGAACCGTTTCAGGTTAAGAATGGACCTCTGGAATGAATTAAGTTCTTAACCCAAAGTACCACTGTATATGGAATCTGTGGCTATCCTATAGTCTCTTGCTGACTTCCCCCCCACACCTGCACTGACACTATAATTTTCTCTTTAAGAAGCAGGGAAAAAAATGAATGCATGGGAACAGTAGCATATACACCATACTTTGCCTAATAGATTTGAAGAACCATTTCTGCCTGCATATTGAGATCAGCATTGTTGGCTTGTGTGGATGAAGGGTGGTATACAAAATAAAATAAAATAAAATAAAATAAAATAAAATAAAATAAAATAAAATAAAATAAAATAAAATAAAATAAAATAAAATAAAATAAAATAAAATAAAATAAAATAAAATAAAATAAAATAGATGGTGATGATTGTATTGAGGTGATAATAGTAGGCACTAAGGAAGCAGACTTGTCAGGAAAAAAAATCTTCTCCATGGTGTTTCTTCCTAATGGATGTAAAGTTGATTCCTGCTGACTTGGAGAATTAACAAGTGCAATTTAGCTAAGAACTGTTTCTGCTCACTGGGCTCAAGATTGTTAAGGCTGCTGAGGAGATTATACAAGACTGACCACTCACACAGGCCTCTGTTCTGCCCAGTTGTCTCCCACAGTCTACTCATGCTGAGCCTGGTTTTCTGGGCTTGGCCCTTAAAAGGGTGTTCATAACTTTCTCTTCAGTGTCATGTGACTCTTTGTTATTTTTGCTATCAAGAAAAGGGGTGAATAGTTGGGAGGCTTATTCACACAGGGAAAACTGTGCCAGTATGAGGTTTGGCTAGCCTCACATCACAACATCCCACTGCATGGATACTATATATAATTTGAACCTTATGTAAAATTATTTGGGTAAAGTGAGCTTTAGGGATGCTTTGTATCCTACACAAGCTCTACTGAGTAAAACTGTGGTTTGTTCCAGTGTAATATAGTGGCTAGAATGTCAGTTTGGAAAACCCCAAACTATTCAGCTTCCTTTGTGACTCTAGAAAAGTAATTATTTCTTAGCTTAACCTGTCTCACAGGATTAGCATAGCCATGTGTCCTTCTTTACTGGGGACAGTCCTCAGCTTGTTGTAATGTTCAAATTTGGTTCAGAGATTGAAGAACCACAGGAATGGAGAGCACGTCTTCAAAGTTTCCCATTAGCAGTTAGCAACATGGGTGGCAGACACCACAACACACATTGGGTCTTGCCAACTGTGGTTAGATGTTCTGTACTTTTATTTTACTTATTTCCAAATGTTCATCAATATAGTTAAACTAGCATATGAAAAATTTATGCAAACTTGAATCCCCGTTTGTCCCATTTTTTTGTTTGTTTTTGTTTGGTGATGGTCACACCTCACAGGAGTGATATGAGGCTAAACTAGGGGTAGCCCATGTTGTGCCATCCAGATGTTGTCTAACTATGGCTCCTATCATGTCATTCATCGTGTTGGTTGGGACTTATGGAGGGCACCACATTAACTACCCCTGGGTTCAACGATAAAGAAGGACACATGGCTATGCTAATCCTGTGAGACAGGTTAAGCTAAGAAATAATTACTTTTCTAGAGTCACAAAGGAAGCTGAATTCAAATGTTACAGCCTTCATATAAGATTCAGAAACTTCAGCAGTGCTCCAAGCTGAAGCTGTAACATTTTTCAGCTTCTTGGCCTGTGTACCAGTCTGATCATGTGGAGAATCTCTGTGTTGATTAAGGCTAACATTTTTAAAAAATAAAAACGAGGTTGCATAAAACTTTTGAAGAAGTCCTGACTCTTTAGGATCTGTCTTCATGCAGAACACTGCCGAATTGTTCTGAAGGTGCTTGTTTGCCATTTTGGGTTTTTTGAAGCATGTGCTTGATGATTTTGTGACTTGGTTCATGTTACAATCCTTGAGAATGGCTTTGGGTTCAACCACAAAAATTAAAATAGAGCTTTTGGTTCTAGTGTCTAACTTTTTTTACATCAACGTACTAATTGAAACAATGGCATGGCATTATTTTTACTACTTTAAATGTGTGTAAGAGGGGTTATTACCCCAACATAAAGTTTAAGTTATAGAAGAAAAGCTTTTATAACCTTGACTGCTATCAAAGAGAAAATGGATACTTTTCCCCATATGTAGTACACAAAGACATATTAATATAGAAGCAGCTGTTATACAAGAGGCTTATAATGCATTTCAAAGAGACCTTGCAGTGTACCCAGGATGTTTTTGTGCTCATACTGTCTTCTTGTGACAAATCCACTGGAAAGATTTACCATTAGGGAACGTGGGGTCTGCATTTCAAAGGAGTTCTCAGGAAAGGATTATTATTCCCATGTCTCTTTTGCATCTCGCAGCCCCTTTATACTTGCACTAGGATTTACAAATAAAAAAAATAAAAAATGAATGACAGATCCATAATGCTGGGTGTTCACTAAGCGAAAATTGCAGCTTGTTTGAATGAATAGCATTCTCTGTTCATTGATAATCATCTATTTATTTGATCCTCTTTGAGCTTAATAGTAGTTGTAAAAGGAATAAAGTTTAGACCTGCAAATTGTCTCCACTCCCACCCCAAGAAATCTATATCTGAATGAGACTCTCTGCTCCATGTGGATGTTTTTGCAGATGAAGCTGAATTAGCTAAATGGGATCTTGATTGCATAAAGGCAATATATATCGATCAATGCACAAAAAATGCAATTCTGCAAGTTTGTGTTTTGTAAACAAAAAGCTCAAGATTGCAGCCCAAGAAAGCTTTTGTAATTGCTGTCCGTTGTCCTGGAGTCAACAGCAAAGATCACGGGTGTGGGTACGATGTATGGTGTCCTGAGCTCCTTGAAGGGAAAGCAGGATAAAATGTAATTATTTTGTTGATTGACTGATTCTAAAGAATCGCTTAATTATAGAAACAAAACAGAACATCACTAAAGCTTAACATATGGGAAAATTAGATGATGTGAAAAAATTGGCATCTCTGAACAGAGTTGTGGCTCATAGATGTGATGATTCAAACATGATTAATATACATTCTGGAGAAAAAGGGTTTTGAAACAAATTAACATATTTTATTGAGTCATTGCCCCTTCTGCATACTGTTATCTCTCTTGGTATATTTTCAGCTCCCTCCTGCCTTCCAAATATATTTGCTTGTGTTATTTCATTTTGGAACTGGTACTATTTTTTTTTGCTTTCCCCCTTGGGGCTGCTTTGAGGTGGGAGTTGAGAGGGGCAGCCAAGCCCCCTGTCTCTTCCAAAGTGGACTTCCAGCAAAGCTTGTTGCCACACTCATAACTCCCTCTTTCTGTCCATGGAGCTTCTAGCATTTTTTTTTTGGGGGGGGGGGGTAGTTGATACACTGGGGAAATGGCACATGAAGAAAGGATTCGAAGAACTCCCCTGTCCTTCAAAATAGCAATGTGGGGTTCCTCATTAGTAAACAAAACAAGCCCACAGGAGTTCTTTATTCTATGTCACATTGAATTTAGCTCTGTCTTCAAATAATTTCTCATGGTGTTATGTGTGTGTGTGTGTGTTAGCATAAAAATTTGTAAAAAAGGAAAAAGAAAAAAAGGGCCTGGGCTAGCCCCTAGATGTCAGGGACTGGACTGAGGAGGGATGGTGCAATTTCCAGGAGAAGAGGGAGACAGTATTGATTGGCAACAGTGGTTTGCAGAAGGTCATGACTCCGAGACAGAAGAGAGGAAAAAGCTGGGAGATAATGGAAGGGCGGGGGGCAGAAGAGCCGCAGCAGCTGGCTGACATGTTATCATTAGAAAGCATTCCAGACCCCCCCTTCTCCTAGGACCTGGCGAGTAGTGAGTGCGGTAGAACAGAAAGTGAATAGGTAAAAGGCTTTACACAGCCACTGTAATGATGTGTGTGTGGAGCTGCTGCTAATGACTGAGAGGGAAAGGGAGGAGGAGATTACTCGGAGCAACACCATTATCCATGAGGTATCAATACCACGTCCCTCTCTGTGAATATTGAATAAAATACCTTGGTAAGAATGTCTTGTCTTCCCATTACTGGCAGCCTGCCATGAGGGGGGGGGGATTTCGTGCCCTGAAGCCTGACACTAGCTTTCTTAGGCAGCTACTATGGCCTAAGTGACTACTGAGGCCAGTCCTAGCCTTGCATGCTGGGGGCAGGGTCTGTCAGCTGCCTGCTATTTGAATTGTGTATAATTCGTAGTAAGGGACGCGGGTGGTGCTGTGGGTTAAACCACAGAGCCTAGGGCTTGCCAATCAGAAGGTCGGCGGTTCCGATCCCTGCAACGGGGTGAGCTCCCGTTGCTCAGTCCCTGCTTCTGCCAACCTAGCGGTTTGAAAGCACGAAGTGCAAGTAGATAAATAGGTACCGCTCCAGTGGGAAGGTAAATGGCGTTTCTGTGTGCTGTTCTGGTTCGTCAGAAGCAGCTTAGTCATGCTGGCCACATGACCCAGAAACTGTACGCTGGCTCGCTTGGCAAACAAAGTGAGATGAGCGCCACAACCCCAGAGTTGTCCATGACTGAACCTAATGGTCAGGGGTCCCTTTACCTTTACCTTTACCTTTATAATTCATAGTATTATTCTGGGGCAAATGGTTTTGCCAAAGCCTAATGATTATTGGTTTGTGGTGATGTGGAGGCAGACTTTTTCACTGGTGGCATGGGTGTTATGGAATGTACTGCTGAAATAAGATAACATAAGAACATAAGAATAGCCTGTTCTCCAGATGTTGCTGGACTACAACTGCCATCATCCCTGGCAGGGTCTGATGAGAGTTGGAGTCCAGGAACATCTAGAGAGCCACAACTTGGTACCCCTGGCTTAGGAGGTGCAAATTAGATTGGTTTGCTTAAAAACACATGCCAAGCAAAATTTCCTCCATCCCTCGCCTTAAGTTAGTCATGGTGACTTTTCACATTGATTTCAATGGAACCTTTGTGCTGCACACTTGATCTAGACCCAAGCTACCATGGAACATTGTATGCACCTTGAAAGCTGACCATGGAAACAGTAGCACCTGACAAGAAAATGCAGGAAAGAGAAATGTGCCCAGGAAGCATCAAGAAAGGAGTAAGCAATGAAAACAACCCTTATTGTAATGCAGTTGAAATACACACACACACACACACACACACACACACACACACACACACACAGTCCAGTAGCACCTTAGAGACCAACTAAGTTTGTTCTTGGTATGAGCTTTCATGTGCATGCACACTTCTTCAGATACACTGGAATAGAAGTCACCAGTCCCTTATATATAATGGGGAGGGTGGGGAGGGGTTTAACTGTAAAGCAGTTGTTGAGGCCTGGATTCCATCTGTTTACCAGAGTCTATACTTATTTGGGTAGCAAGCAGGTGCTGCTAGTGGTCTCATAACTGAAGAGTCTGAAGTGCAAACCATATTATTCTGAAAGATCCCTCCCATAGTTCAGCTCTATTAAGAAGAAATGACAGAAAGCGAAGGTTGAAAGTAGTGTACTGTAACAATGTAGTTTTGTTTCTTTTCTTATGTTCTACATTCTTACATTCTACCTTGCAAACTGCCCATTTTCACTCGAAAGAAATGTAACTGTCAAAGCACCCTACCCGTAAATATGTAGCAAGATATGCCTGGCAACACTAATGTGGGGAAAAATGAGATCATGTTGCCTGATGCAGGAGCAATACCAATCATTTGGTTTTTCCAATATATATTTTCCCTCTTTTCAAGATGGTGCTGTCAATACTACACTTGCTGGGAAGTTAATGTATTAACTGTATGTTTTAAATATTTATGAGAATCGAGAAAACCACAAACTGAAGGCCTTGTGAAAATGCTTAACAGAGTCAGCTTGGTGCAATGAGAATAATCACCGTATACATTTAATGATACACAAAAACTTTAGTTTGTGCTTTGTAAATATGTAAGTAATTGAATTCCAGCATCATTTTAGGGGGGGTATTTTCATAATATGCAATGTGAGTGCTCTCTCTCACTCACTGTAGGAGGCAGGGATCCTCAAACTTTTTCTCTCTCCCTTTTCTTCCCTGTAGCATCTGAAATAGAAAACTTACATCTCTCTTTCTAGAGACATGAGCAGACTGCTGGTACATATCTCACTATGGAGAAAGATGCAAATATTCTTTCTGGGTTGATTCAGTAAATTATGGAGGATGAGAAGGGCAAGTCACAGCTTTTATTAATTCCCCAAAGTGGTCAATTTCTAAAAGAAATGCAAGGGCTGTGTGACCTGGGATCTCACATCCTAATCCCAGGCTCATAGGATAGGCTGAAGGAGGGAGAAATGAGGGTGAGGAATTCTAGACATACTCAAAGAAACTCTTGTTGTTATCGTTACCTTGCAGTGCCTGATAGCAGGGTAAATATCCTGAGTTGGATTCATAACTAGGCTCAGAAAACTGGGTGATTTTCCTTCCCAGAACCTGGTGAATAGCTTGGTTTGGTTCAAGTCCAATTACAAGCAAATATGGATCTGGTTCTGGTTAGCCCAACAGGATCAAATTGCTTTCCCATTCCCACCAGTGATCCACCAAGAACCTTCTTCCTTGTCCTTAATCCTTGTACAAGCCTCTTTCCTATCTGCAGGACTCAAAACCTATTCTTCCTTCCCAAAAACCCATCCAGCCACTTACTTAGCTGTTGATGGTGGCAGCAGCAGCAGAAGAAGGTCTCTCTTCTTCTGTTCTGGCACCTAGCACACTGCTACACAAATTAATTCTTCTTTAAAGGTGGAGGGTGTGTGAGAAAAAATGTTTGCCACTGTTAACATGGATCTTTGAAGTAATGATATTCATCAGAAGGAAGTCCTCTGTCATAGCCCTTGAGTTCCTCAAGTTGCCTTATTGGGATAATTCTTTTCAACAGTTCAGATTTGAAGGGCAGCACACAGCTCTCTGAATGCACATAAAATGATACTTGTGGCCTTATTTCAAGCAAATCTACGAAATGAATTGTGGTCATTCCATTTTATAGATGTGGAACTACCATTGGAACATTTACCAAAGACCTCCCCAACAGTCTATGAGTGTATCATCATGTACCTGATCAAGGTTCAAAATATCTTCTCTGGACCACACTCTTTCTTTCTTTCTTAAATCCATCAGTACCACAGATCAGAGATCTCTCTACAAGGGCCTATCACTGGCTTATCCATTTCAGTTTTTGTTTTATTTACAAATTTTCCTTGCTTTTGGTGGGACTTATTGTACCAACTTACATTGAAGGATCCTGTGTGCACTTGCTTTGGGAATAAGCTATGTTGAACTCAATGAAATGTATTCATGATTATATACACCTAATCTTGTACTTCACACAGTGAAATTAACTATTGTTGGATTGTTTCCAATGTATTTAGGATCAGGGTACAATAAATAATTGGTGTAAAAGTGCATTTTTCAACTTTAACACTTTTTTAAACTTATCTACAACAAACAGGATAAAATAAACACACTATTATTGCATAGGGGGCCAGAGATGGATTGCATGTTGGGGGAAAGCATTGGTGATTGCATTATTTGGGGGACTGTAGAAAGAAGAATAACATGAATGTGTGTATTTTGATCCAAAAACAGATATATATATATATATATATATATATATATATATATATATATATATATATATATAGGCTTTGACCACCAGAGAGCACTGGAAAGAAAAATGAAAGCAGTGTGCAATTATTTGATTCTATACTGTCTTGGAAGAAAGACTGATTTGAAGCAAAGAATGAACAGTGTTATTCACAAGTGAGTTAATCTTGCATGGAAAAAAACAAGTTAACCGTGAATTTTTCAGTGGGTGAATTTATTGCTCATCATGATCAATAGCAAAACACTATTTATAAAACATGCATCTTACCTTCTTAATGCTAAAGGCATTCAGGCAGACAAAATCTCATCTGCTAAAGAATCTCTACAGGAGTCTCCTTGGTGTCTTAGAGGACAACGTTGTCATTATGCAACAAAACATTTGCTACCATGTTTAAATTTAAGTTGGATTCTATTGATTCTCTGAATTCCTCACTGAAAAATAGGTCAAATTCAGGTTGATTAGCCATCAAACAGCTGGATTGTGGCTGATTTTAAATTCTGGCAGAAAAATCCTAACTGGGACTGGGAAGCAGTGGACTGGAGCAGTGAGGCAGATGCACAGTTGCATCGCAAGCTCTGCTGGCTTCCAGTGGGGAGCTGGTTCAGGTGGTATGCAGGTAAATAGCTATGTTAGTACACAGATTAGCACTAGTGCAGTGGGATTTTCCCTCTCACCCAACCTTTGCATACACACAAATTTGCTCCAGAGGGGAACAGAACATTTCATTGCGCAGGGAGAAATCATTGCAACTTTGCGCTATGTTGCATATAACCCTCTGTCTTTGTTCCTATGCCAGCTCCCCAATGGTGTGGCTTAGACACCAAGTTTCATATGCCTCATAGGATCCACAAGGTTTTGAAACTTGTGGATCCAAAGCTGCTGGCACCCTGTCACTAAGTTGCTTTTTTTTTTTTTTTTTTTTTTTTAGGGCTTTCCACCTTTTACTGCCAGCAGCAGAAATGCCAGTAATAGCTTTGCACTTGCTTGCATGAAGCAAGGGTCTCCAGGGTAGAAGAAACTCCCAGACTTTGCCGCTTTGATCTCCTGGGATAAAGACAAAATCCACAAATGGATTGTTGACAGGGATTTGGCTCTATTCAATTTGGCCAGACTACCTACGTGTTTCCTTGTGTGAAGGCAGTAAGATCTCTGGCTCACTATCTGAGTGACCTGACGAATCCTATGCAAAGAAGAACCTTCACACTAGCCCGCTTCCTCTCCATTCCCACAGCATTTCTACAGGGCATATTTTCCAACACTCCTCTTGATCTCCGCCTTTGCCCGTGCAACAAGGGAAAGATAGAGGACTTTATCCACTTTTTCTTTCATTGCTCTCTATATGACTCAATAAGACTGAGGCTCTTCCTATTAATTCCCCCGTCCATCGTCTTGGAAGATGACTGCATGAAATACTTACTGGTGGATGCCAACCCCATGGTTACTCGCGGTATAGCCATCTATATTTTGCAGGCCTTGAAACTCAGGGCCACATAGATAGGTTAGCCCTGGATTTCTATAAACATTCTGAAATACCCATAACTTACACGATTTGTTACTGCTTTTATCCTAACTTGTTTTATCTACCATGTTTTTATATCTGTTGCTTTGCAAATGTATCTAATATATTCTCTGTATAATTGTGGCAGGTTACTGCCTGGATTCTTTTCTATGTGCTATGGCCAAATCGCTAACGCAATAAACTTTGATTTGATTTGATGGAGGCCAGCGTGGAGGAGAATATGTGCAATCCTAACACACACACAACCATAACACTGGGGGTGGAAGTGGTCTAGGAATACATTCTTATTTCTTGTTGTAATAATTGAATGACTCTATTAACCACATTACTAACCGTGTGAAGTATTTGATGACTTTTCCTAAGAGATGAATGTGATAAAGAACAATTCCACCAAGCAATCATCTTAAAACATCCTTTTAAATAAACAAATTAAAATTATTTTTAAATGTGCAGCAGTAAAGGAAAAATACAAATAATAAACTCATAATAAAAGAAGCAAAAATGCTTGTTAAATAAATAGATCTTATTCATCTGGTGGAAAGTATATGAAAACAATGCTTGACAGACTTTCTCAGAGAGGCTGATTGTGTGAGAGAGAGAGGGGGGGGGAGAGAGAGCATGCACAAATGTAGCAATCAGAATAGCATGTTGACAAATTATATTTTAAGAATGGAAGGTATGTGGAACAAATCCAAAGTCGTAGATCTAAGGACAATGAAAATAATCATGGATAAAGGCAGGTGCTCATTCATAGATATGTGCTGTCCCATTTTTATGTGGATTTTAACACACACACACACACACACACACACACACACACACACACACACACTGTAATTGATTTGTACACAATTTGTAGGCATTTTATACTTATTTTCACAATGTTGAGTATGGGTTTCATCACAACTAAGAAACAATATTTTCTCTCCTATCCCCCCTTGGGAATTTCAGGATGAGCCATCTTCAAATATCTTAAGGGCTGTCATATGGAAGATGGAGCAAGCGTGTTTTCTCCTCCTCTGGAAGGTAGGACCCAATCCAATGGCTTCAAGTTACAAGAAAGGAGATTCCAAGTAAACGTCAGGAAGGACTTTCTGACAGTAAGAGCTGTTCAACAATGGAACAGACTCCCACAGGAGATTCTGCAGTCTCCTTTATTGGCAGTTTTAAAGCAGAGGTTGGATGGTCATCTGTCATGGATGTTGAGATTTCCCCATTACAGGGGGTTAGACTAGATGGCCCTTGGGATCACGCCCAACTCTATATATGATTTTACAATTCTATTCCTCTTAGTGTTCATACAGAAAGGTGATTGGCATTGTAGGTCTTGCATGCTCCAAAAACCAAGTCTTAGAACTCACATCAACAAATCAGATTTCCGTTCTTTTATGTCACTGTCCTGTCTCCTTATATGAATAGTAAATAGACTCGGAAACCTCAAAGACAAGGAGGGCAGAAATATGAATTCATTGTGACTACAACATAAGATTCTATGCTTTGTCACGTCAACATAAGAACATTAACTTTGCCTTATGGGCTCTCACTGAGCAGTGACTGTGAAATTGGCGAAGTCTGAAGTCCTAGCTTTAAAATCCTTCGTGTCTGGCACGAGCTGATATAGTAATTCTATTTTCAAATATGGATGAATAATAGAAGCACTAAGTTTTCACCGTGTGGTATTAAAAGAAGGAAAAATGTTTCCATAAGATCCGTGTTTAAGATCAATTATAAGATCCATGTTTCAGATCTGGTTTGGCCTCCACAAGCTTGAATATTTCCACCTTTTTGCCTTTGCAAATGCTACATTTTCTCCCTGGCCAGAATTTTCCAGTAACTGGAAGTTTTTAGCTGTGAAATAATGAAGTTGGGGGCCTGTAAAGCACCATTAGAAAATCATAACCAGGTCCCTGTGGCTTGGTTCAGTGACTTGGATTCTGCTGCTAAATCCAGGCTTTACATATAAAAATGACTGGTATTTGTTCTACATACTTGCACAACTGTGATGCTGCATAAAGCACATTGTGAAACAACAGCATCTCATATGAATCATAAGTGGTACATCTATCCTGCTCAACAACAGCTTTACGTGTGATAATTTACTGTGATAATCTGCTTAGGCACCTGGTACTAGCATATATGTGACACCATCGAAATATTAATCAAAGTTTTGTAATCAGGAGCAGGCTATGAAATTTATGCTTGCTCTCCTAACTTCATATATCACTCAAATTCCCTCTGAGTCCTTTAACCATACTATCTGCAGGGGGGCGCTTCAGTTGAAATTCCAGCATTGCACGGGATTGGAATATGTGACCCCCCCCCCCCAGGATCCCTTCCAACTCTACAGTTCTATGATTCTATTATCCTGTTTTGCCACTTGAGGTGAAATGGGAACTTGCTGCTTCTGCTACCCTGCCTCTCTTACCTGCGTTGTGCACCAGTAGCGGTAGCTGTGCCCATGAAGCATAGGCAGTGGTGACAATGCCTGTGAAGTGCCAGCAGCGTCTAGTGAGATTTTGCCAGGGTGCCATTTCTCTGCTGCCAGTGGAGGCAAGGCGGGCATCTGATGGGTGGTCATTCATCACTAGGTGGCACTGGGTTTAGCTTTCTTTCTGGTTGGAGTTAGCCTGTGTCTATACTGTTCTTCAAGAGAGAAATAATAAAGTTTTCTAATGTTCTGATAAGTGTGTTCGAAAGCATGCCAGTGCAAGTCGATAAAAAGGTACTATATTGTGGCAGGAAGGTAAATGGCATTTCCATGTGGTCTGGTTTCCCTCACAGTGTCCTGTTGCACCACAAGTTGTTTAGTCATGCTGGCCACATGACCTGGAACGCCATCTGTGGACAAATGCCAGCTCCCTCAGCCTGAAAGCAACATGAGCGCCACAACCCCATAGTCACCTTTGACTAGACTTAACCATCCAGGGGTCCTTTACCTTTTTACCTTTACCTTAGAATTTTCCATGGCAATTGGGAACCATGGTTGACAAGACTTTAAAATTGTAAACCTGTTTGTGAATCAGGCTTTAAACAGAGCAGTATAGCAGTTTTCCTGTGCGAGAATCACATTAACATAATATTCAATCTGATATAAGAGACATTATTCAGAGAAGTTGGGGTGGGTAGTAAGAGAGGACAGGAAGGGCAGGCATTGGGAGTAAAATTTCTTTTTAGTTCCCTCTCATAAATGAGAAATACATTTGACCAAGTCCTTGGGCTTTCTTTGTTTCTTCTTTCCAACATTGTTATTTTCTGGTTACTGACCTTTCCCAACTATGCTTCTACTTGCATTGTTAGGGTCTAACTGAGCATGGTTTGCTCAATGAGAATGAAGACTAATTTTTATTTTTGTAATTAATTTTAATCTTTGGTTATAGTTTTATTCCATTGTTACCCACTTGCACTGTTATTTGCAGTCCTTTTCCTTTTCCCCAGTCAAGAAAAACTGCAGTTTTGCTACATATTCATCATCTTTAAGAATTACCATTTATTTTCTTTACCTATTGCTAAAACCTCCATTCATACTTAGATTAAAAGGGACTCCTCAAAGGCCTCCCTCCTATTGTACCTTTCTGCTCCCATAGATTTAAAACATTCAGCTAATCTCCTCTTTCCATGTCATCGCTATGATCGGCTCTTCTTAAACATTTACAAGATTTTTTTAATTCATCATCAGAGATTGGACTAGAATGGGGAACTTGTGGCTCTGTATATGAAATGTTAGATGCCAGCTCTCTTCAGCTTCATCCAGCATTGCCAAAAGTTAGGGATAATGGAAGCAACATCTAGGTAGCTGCAGGTTCCCCACATCTGTTCTAGTCTTTCTTGAGTTCATAGCTTTCCTGTCTCCTCCTATGTCTTTCATTCTGATAGGTCCACTTAGTCTGCACAAATTTACTTGCCTCCTTCTCTTCCTCTTGTTTCTCATGTCTGAAAAAACCCCTCACACTCTTAGTTTGAAACATTCTTTGCCTTTCTCAAAATGAGAGTTTCTTCAAGAAGACACACTTCAGCAGAATATTGTCTTACCTTTCAGTTTACTTTACCTTGCCAAATTTCCTGCCTGTCTGAGTTGTCCTCCAACTTAAGTGCTCCTCCAACGCATTTTCTATTTTAAATCCCTGATTTTCTTCCATTCCCATTGTCATCACCAGCTAATGCAGATCACAAACCAAAAGAAAGGGATTGCAACCCTCCTTTATGTTCTGCACAGTCCCTAGAACACAACTGGGGCTCGTTATGCAAGGGATCATTAAAAAAAAAGGAAACCAACAAACCACACAACTACACATCGTTGCAATTTGGGGGTCAGAGACTGTGGCATCCAACCAAGTTAAACATAGGCTGCAACATCTTGGTTTTGACATAGTAAGTCCCACTTTAGCTGGTGGGATCAAATAGGGTTGAAAGGGCAAATCCTATTTGACATTTTCATATTTGCTGCATCTGACTATGTTCGGAGCATATTCTTCCCTGCATTCTGTGGAATAAACCTCAGTTCTGATGGGGCGTGTGTCAGAAATCCCTTGCCATCATAAACCTGACAGACATGGGGCTCTTCACCTATTGTTCTTTCCTTCTCTTGAAAGCATATTCTGAAATTTATCTTCCTGCATCCCACAATGATGCAAGTTATTTGGTGCAGGCAGTAGATCATGTACTGCTTAGGGCAACAGTTTAATATTTCTGTATCTGTTTGAACAGTTCTGGGGACAACAATACCATCTCCTACAGATTCAGCCCCATCCAATCCACTCACTTTTCTTTCATTCTTATAGCTGCTATATTGCATTATTCTAACTCTACTGCTTTGCTTTCTTACCTCACTTTGTATTATTTCTTCCTGTGCTCTTCCTGCTGTGCCCCAGGGCTCCACTGTGAGATGTACTGTATTTATCCCTCACTATGTACTCTGCTCTGCAGAAGGTACACTCTTTGCAAAATAAAACAAAACATATCTTTGCACAATGCGGGAAGAGAATAAGAGAGGGGGGCCTTCTCAGGCTGGATTTACAGCACAGTTTATCCTGGTTTTCCAATGTTTCCCAGGCTGTTAATTTCTGTCTTATTTTTGAACTTACACATGATGAAAAAACCACTTCGATATAGTGCAAATTTAGCACTCATTTCCATGTTATTTGCAAATAATGTTTTCCCCTGGAAGCAAGTAACATGGAAATGAGTTCTAAAGTTGTGCAAATTAATTTTTCATGACAGGTCAGGTACACAGAAGTTTAGACATTCATTCTGACCTCCCTAGGCTAGAACTGTTTTTTATTACTTCAAAGGTACTTTGTATTTGTCTTCTCCCAAATGATAAGAAGATTCCTAATTTGTTAATTGTTTTAGATTGCATTTTTTTTGTTTCTGCTAATAGATGCCCTGGTTGGTTCTGGCTTTGGAACCAAAAGAGCAGGATATAAATGTTCTTATAGATGAATACACATAAAGAATCCAGCCAGTTGTGGAAGGCATCTCAGCAGAAGAGAGGTATTTGGCAGGTATGTCTTTTCCTGCTGTATCGATCCAGCTGTCTGGCTATTTTCCTGCTTCCCCATCTGCTGCAAAATGCAGGTCTGTGGGTAGTCAGGTTGCTATAGCACAATGATAAGAGAAGCTGGATCTGCCTCACTTTTTTTCCCCACTGAGCACTAGTTGGAAGCTGTATCAGGTTGTACATCTAGAAGTGGCATAATCTCAATCTGAATATTTTCCCCGATCTAGCTCACCCACTCAGTCTGAGCTCATCTAAGACTTCTTCTGCATTCCTGCACCTTCTTACTATATCTCAACAGTTCAGACATTCAGGGTTTCTTTTACCAGCTGTGTGCAGCTGTCTCTAAACTACAGGGACCAGTTAGGACGACGTTCAGGGTCAAGCAGCCAGGGTCCTCCAGTGACTTAAGCAGAGCTGGCTGGATTATGTCAAAGGCCCATCTACTGTAACTTTCCATTCTTGCAGTGGCTAGAATTGCCATATTTCAAGCAGTGAAAATCTGGATGGAAAGGTTGTTGAGCTTTTGGGGCAAAATCACCTTAAAAGTGCAATTTTTGAGCTATTTTTATGGGAAAATAGCACTTCCACCATGGGATGCCATATGTCTGGATTTTCCTGGACATTTGTCTGATTTCCAGTCAGACACTGCTGCCAACTTCAGTATTCCAGATGTGTCCAGGAAAACCAGTGGCCAACCAGATGCCTAAGGGAAGCTTGCAGGCAGAACCTGAGCACAGCAGCACTTTCCCAACCTGTGATTTTCAGCAACTAGTGTTGAGAGGCATACTGCCTCCAACTACATAGGTTGGGACAATGGAGGCACTTGCAAAGAGGTCCCACAATAGCACAACTGGCCAAGGCTGCACCATTATCTGGGACCATAGATCTAGGTATCATGAGAGCATCTATACCAGGGGTCCCCAAACTAAGGCCCGGGGGCCGGATGTGGCCCAATCGCCTTCTAAATCCAGCTAGTGGATGGTCCGGGAATCAGCGTGTTTTTCCATGAGTAGAATGTGTCCTTTTATTTAAAATGCATCTCTGAGTTATTTGTGGGGCCTGCCTGGTGTTTTTACATGAGTAGAATGTGTCCTTTTATTTAAAATGCATCTCTGAGTTATTTGTGGGGCCTGCCTGGTGTTTTTACATGAGTAGAATGTGTCCTTTTATTTAAAATGCATCTCTGGGTTGTTTGTGGGGCATAGGAATTCATTCATATTTTTTTTCAAAATATAGTCCGGCCCCCCACAAGGTCCGAGGGACAGTGGACCAGCCCCCTGCTGAAAAAGCTATACCGTATATGCCTTCCCTTTCCTCTTATTCTCCATCTCAAAACATGTTATAGTCGGGGAGTGGCCAGCCAGGCATGCTCATTTGTATTCTTCTGGTCATTATGGTGTTATGACTTAAGTGAATTTAAATGCAAAGTTGTCCATGCTCAGAGCATTTCTTTCTTAAATAATAATAATAATAATCAGGGTTGGCAAAGGCTTTGTGTGCTCTGACAACAGATTAGAAATACAGAAGTACTTGTAAAGCATGTGATGATGGCTGGGTGAGAAGAGGCATGTTAACTATATAATAATAATTTATTATTTATACCCCACCCATCTAGGGTTGCCTTCAGATGTCTTCTAAAATTCAGATAGTTGTTTATTTCCTTGACATCTGATGGGAGGGCATTCCACAGGGCGGGTGCCACTACCAAGAAGGCCCTCTGCCTGGTTCCCTGTATCCTCACTTCTTGCAGTGAGGGAACTGCCAGAAGGCCCTCTGAGCTGGACCTCAGCGTGTTTTAGAACTGTGTGCTTTAGAACTGACACAAGGCACATGGCCATCTAAAGGTGTGGACCTCAAAAGAGAGTTAAGTCCAGGGTCCAAAACTTAATGGCAAGAGAATAAGTACTTGCTTTCATCCCATAACACTTCATGTGCTCCTGATAGTGTGTAATGGTTGTGTAGGAAACCAACTTTGGAATGAACCCTCTACATGTACCTTCCTTTGTATTTTTGCAGTTTTGCTTTGAATAACCTATGGGATCAATCACTACTCACACAGAAAAAATATTCTAGCTGTTTCTCAGACACTTTAGGACTGGGAGATTACAACTGGGTCAACATGACTGTATGCGATTCTTCATGTTTGTACAAGCTGTCTGGTTTTTTTTGTTTGTTTTTGTTTTTTGTATTGAAGCTTTTTAAAATATCTGGCTCCTGGATGTGTCACACAAAGCCAGTGGTGTAATGGGATTCCACTCCCTTTCCCTTAGCTTGGAATGCTGTCTGAAATATGTGTGTTGTGAGTATCACAATATGAGCTTCTCTCTGTCACTGTCCAATAGAAGTTTCACTGCTCTGTTTTGATGACTGCGCCTTTTACATTGTATTCCAACAGATCTATTTCAAACTTTGACCTCTCTGTATCAAAACCTTTTTTTTAAATCTACTTTAAAGATATCACTTATATCTTCAATTTTTCCCCCAATTTTAATTGGTCTTCTGGCTCTATTGACACATCTTTATAGGTGGCCCACTCCCCTCCCATGTTTGATTTTTTTAACTGAAATGGCTTCCAATGGTGAGAGCCACCATGGTGTTCTCTGCTCCAACAAACTTTTATGTCTATCCCATACCTCATAGATTGATTTTCCTACCAGGTGGTTCAAGAATCCTTTATGTACTTTCTTATCAGTCAAGGACAATAGGCAGTTCAACAGCCTCCTGTTCTTACTTCTGCACATAAAAAAATATACTGTAACAACCATGCAGATGGCCTTTATAGCATCACAAGCAATATTTCAAGGCAGCACAACCTTGTTTTAAAAAGCATCAAAACCACAAAGAACATTCAGTACAGAATGCATTTTCAGTTATTTTCTTATCCCCAAATTCATAGCTACCTTAAAAAAGAGAAAAACTTGTTCTTTTCTTCATTATTCACACTGAATGTACTTTGCTGAATGAGCTACTTTTTCATGCATCCAGAGTAGTTTGCTTCAGAAGAATGAATATTCACGGCAAAGCAATCTCTCACAGAAACCCTGCATATAGGGGGGAGGGAAGAGAGAGAGAGAGAGAGCACTCTAAATAGAGGTTTTAAGCAACCTCTCATAAACAAGATATATTTTGCCATCTTCATCGAAGTGAAGTTCTGCCACCATCTTTGAAGGATACACCATCTCACCATCTTTGAAGGATACATAAAGGAAGGAGACAATATTAATCCTAAAAACGTTTAATTCTTCTCTTTTGGGCTCACTTACTGTGATAGACATGCCACTTAGTTTAAAATGCTACACTTTAAACTTATGGTGCAGATAACATTTTCTGCCACAGGGAAGTCTGGGGTTTTGAGTTCATTTGCTTACCACATTGTCAGAGAGGAAGGTTTCTGATGCCTCCATCTGGCAACCCAGAAGGCCAAACTGCCACTACATGTGTGATGTTAACCTAAATGTGATCTACAGCCAGAGTCGATGCATAAAGGCATGGGGCTGTGTGAAAAGCAATTGTGCAATCCATGTTTGTGTAATTTAGGGTTGCGATGGACATATTTTCTCTGGAATTATCAATATCATAGGGGTGGTGTGGGGAATATATTAAGAGCTGTCTTTGCCAGTGTTTTCGTAGCTTTCTACCAGGTGCTGCAAACATGAGGTATACAATGTCAAGAGCTCTTCCTGACTGAAGGCCCCTGAAGGAGCTGGAGATTTTCAAAAGGGACAACACCATACGGGTTGTAAATTGAGGGTTATCGGTTCCTCCGGCAGACAGAAATTACCTTCTGGACAGAGATTACCTATGCAAGTTTATAGGGCTAATGGATGAGAAACAGCTGCTACATAGAGAATACTGTCCTTCCAATGTGTCTCTGTAGTGGATGCCCCCTTGTGGAAACTTGTTTGTGTGCATCTCCTTGTCATGGACACCAGTTTCCTTGAGAAACTCTTGTAACCGTTTAGCCACCACTTTGCCCAAGAAAGAATGCTACTATCTGTCTCATTAGCCTCACATCTTAGGTTGTTTCAGGATGAAAATTTATCTAGTGTGTTGTTTAATGAAAAGGCAGCAGGCAACGTTTTGTTGAAAATGAATAAAGAAGAAAACTCAACAACCCAACTGGTTTGTCTTTCACAAAATAAATAAAAAAATATAATATTGACTTAAAAAAAAAAAAAATTGTCCAGTAGCACCTTAGAGACCAACTAAATTTGTTCTTGGTATAAGCTTTCATGTGCATGCACACTTCTTCAGATACTCTGGAACAGAAGTCACCAGACCCTTATATATAGTGGAAGGCGAGGGTGGGGTTTTTCTCAGAAGGGTAGTAGGACGGAGATGGGTGATTGACTCAATGGGTATGGTAAACCTGTTGACGACTGTTAACCACTGCAATTAGTCCTACAGGAAAAAGCAAGGCATAGTATGCAAATGACCAAAAATAGCTTTAGCATGTGTAAGGATATAAGAATCCAATATTCTACTCAGACCAGGTCTCTCCATACCCATTGAATCAATCACCCATATCCTACTACCCTTCTGAGAAAAAACCTACCCCACCCTCTCACTGTATATAAGGGTCTGGTGACCTCTGTTTCAGTGTATCTGAAGAAATGTGCATGCACACGAAAGCTTATACCGAGAACAAACTTAGTTGGTCTCTAAGGTGCTACTGGACAATTTTTTAAATTTTTAAATTTATTTTGACTGTGTCATACCAACATGGCTACCTACCTGAATCTACAATATTTACTTTTATTTCTACCTCTCTAGTTGTCAGAAACCATCATTTCTCACCATGTCTTCTGTACAATTACTCCTCTTTAGCTGCCCTCGCCTCACTTTAAGATCATTTTCAGCATTTGAAAACTATCATCTTCCTGATTCCCATTAATCTTGCTCCTCCATCCCCAGAGCTAAACATTCACAGCTTGACCAGATCTTATGGATTTGCTTTCTTCAGACCTTTTAGCATCTTTGCTGCTCTCCTTGAAATCCTTTTCAAGTCCTCATGTTCCTCCTTGATCCGGTTCCCACTATTTATTTATTTCCAGAATTTAGAGCCTGCCTTTCTTCCCTTAATTTTTTTTTTTAATCGACACGTACCTGCTGTGGTTTATAGCTCTGATCCCTCACACTTGACACTCTCATTATAGAAACGGTGTCCTACTAGTCACCGGCTCCTGTTATACTGTTAGGTGTTAAATAGTAAAGAGCTGCTTCTAAGCTGGCCTGGCAGTATGCACATTTACAACAATGTTAAAAACCTTATTGCAAAGGGGAGTCTCTGAATAATGAGCCATTAATTGCAAGGACAGAGGGGAGACATGGTTATGTGTCTTCCTGGACTTGTGCCAAGGGCCGCACCTCTCAGTTGTTCAGAAACATCTCTTGGAACTCAATCCATCTTCAAAGTAACAAGTGTCGAGGGCGACTGTGGTGACTAAAGATAGCCATTTTAGACTTTGCTCCTGCTGAGACATTTTTGCCATTAAAAAAGTATTTGAATTCTTTATAAAATTCCACAGACTTGCTGAAAACCTTTGCTTTGGTTACAGTACTCACCTCCCCCACTCCAGCTACAATTCTCAAAGAGGCAATCAATCCCTCTTCACAAGGAACTCTGGGAATTGTAGCTCTGTGAGGGAAACAGGGATCTGCTAACAACTCTCAGCACCAGGGCCAGTCCACACACGAAGTGGGGAAAAACAGCCACCTCAGGTGGCAGAAGCTCTACAAGGGATGTGCCACCCCCATCCAACACCCTTAACATACTACATGTCTTTGAATTATTTTGGGGGAGCCATGACTATTTAAAGTGGTATCATAGTGCTTTAAATGTACAGTGTGCATCTGACCCCAGATTAGGGCTCCAATGTTTTGGTAATTCCGAAAGTCTTTCCAAAACCAGCATGGTGCTCCTAACAAGCATTCAGAAGCCACAGACTGAATAAATCACAGGAAACAATAAAAAGGGTAGAAACCGTTTAGAAAGAGAAAAAGAGGAGAGATAAAAGTTAAGCACAGTTTTGTTTTAAATAGAAAGTTTTAAAGCCAATCAGTTTTTAAACCCATTGCAAAGCAAATGCAGGGACACTGAAAGGATTTTAAAAATAAATAAAAATCAAAACTGGTCACATGCATTTTGTTAAAACTCCTGCTGCTGGGCTCATGAAAATGAATGTCTGCAATAAAGGCATCTTACCTTTTCATTTCTATAAACCCATGATTTAACAAATATAGATGTGCAGCAATAAATGGGACCAATTGTGAAAGATGTGCCAGGACTACAAAACTGACATGTACATACAATTTGCTTTAGGTTGTTGGTTTTTTTTTGAAGGTCTAGGGAATACTTTTATTCAAAGGTTCTTTATACTCTGCTCGAACAATATAAGTAAGTTTCCAATTTGCATCAAAATAAAGGAACTGGAAGTACCGGTAGTCTGTGTGGGACTAGCTGATAGCCCACCACTTAAAGACGGCCCTTGGTATCAAACCTGCTGTGCTATATATTTCCTTTTAGGGGTGTTCAAATGAAGCCTGTCACATGTACATAAAGGAGTAGAGGAAATACACCGCTTCCACAGCAGTGCACATCTTGGAGGTGGGAAGACAGCCTGCCCTGGCTAGTGGTTGCACTTCTCTGGAAGGAACAGGTTTTCAGTTTAGGGGTGCTCCTATAATCATCGCTGTCACAGGTGGCCTCAGTGACTAGGAGTGCCTTTTTTCAGCTCCAACAGGTTTGCTAGCTTTCACTCCTTTGGGATATAGATGACTTGGCCGCTGCACTCCATGCTCTGGTAACTCCCAGGTTGGATGATTGTGCTGTATGTGGGACTGCCCTTGAAGATGACTCAGAAATTTCAGTTGGTCCAAAACGCAGCAGCCAATAATCTGTTGTTGAAGTTCAGCAACATCTAGAGGGCCACAGGTTTCCCATTCCCGATGTTAACTGAAAGGTACATCTCATTTTCTACAATGGAGCTTGCTACCAGGTAAGTATGCATAATAAAAGACCATTATACTGCATTAGGCATGAAATACCATCTGATGTCACAGTACATGTTTAGTCCTAAAGATGAGTTAACTAAATAAAACATGGCTATCTGCAAACAAACAAACAAACAAAAACTATCCCATTTGCATGGACAGGTGGAGTCCCCCAACCCCCAGGTGACCCCCAAGTGGAATAATGACACAAGACAATGTGCTATGGGATTAAAATTGGCCACAAATTTATTAAGATTCAGATGTAGGGAGACCTTGGCTCAGGCACTGGGCATTTATCCTTCCCAGCCCCCAGCCAGGGATCTGGGAAACTGCAGGGTTATCCAGAATGTGTGAGGATTGGGCTGGCTCTGGAGAACATATGTTCAAGCAGAAAGCCCGCCCCCCGTTTGCCGCCACTGGTGGGGGAGAGCAATGACAACCTCTCGGCGTATGGTCAATGCCTCCCCCCAATACCCCTTTAACAGGGAACCCTGGTATCGCCGCCACATTGGGGGCATGGAGTCACGGCCCCATGCCCCCCCCCATTTAGGAAGATGACTAAAGGATTCCACCCAAGGCCTGAAACCGCCAAAGTTGTGGCGAATTGCTACAGGAAAGGTGAAACCTGCCAATGCAGGGAAATACCTTTCCGGCCCTTTAACAGCGGCCTTGACGTACCTGTGGAGAAGAGGTTAACCTGCAAAATAAGCATTAATTGAGGGAGTAGAGGGTAGGAGAAGCTCTGGAGCCCGACTGCTGCTTCCCGGTTAGCTACATCTTCTATTGTGTGGGCTAGGTAGTCCCTCCCCATACCTGGCCAATCCCCTGGCAACACCTCCCCCAGGTGGGATTGGGCGCTTAGCTGGGGTAGGCGGAGACCCCAGGTATCCCTCCTGGGGGAAGGCGCAGCCAGTCTGAACTACCAGGTGTCACCTAGGAGCTCAAGGGGCTGTGCACGACCACGCAAACGTCGTCCCCCATTTGATGTGGGGAGCGATCATTTCTACTTTGAACTGCCACATTGGTTCATATGCATTGGTATCACTGTCTGTAATATTGTAGGTGACCATGGATCATACAGGTAGTTTCTTTGGGACGTCAGCAGAAGCTTTGATTCTATCTTCTATGGCCCATGAATATTATTTCCTAAATAGCAGTTGTGTATTTATTCCAAGAGCTTTTGAATGAAATATAGCTGATGCAGGTTAATTGGTCAAATCTGGAAAGGGAAAAGCCCTAGCTACTTATAATGTATGATACATACAGACTGATAGAAAATGGAAAATGAACAATGAATGTTATTCTTAACCATTTTTTCACCACTAGATCACTAACATGGTCTAGCATGATGTGTACACCTCTTGAGATGAATTTTGTGATGTGCATTAGTAAACAATTCATTAGTTATCAAACCGCTTCTTAAAAAACCATCTTTAGGTGCAGCCAATATGACCAACTATTGCCCAGTCTCAAATCTTCCATTATTGGGCAAGGTGATTGAGCGAGTGGTTGCTGAACAACTCCAGGCATCCCTGGAAGAAGCGGACCATTTGGATCCCTTCCAGTCGGGATTCAGACCTCATCATGGGACTGAAACTGCCTTGGTCGCACTGGTCAATGATCTCCAATGGGCTAGGGACAAAGGTGAGAGCTGCTTCCTAGTTCTGCTGGATCTCTCAGCGGATTTTGACACCATCGAGCATAACATCCTTCTGGACCATCTTGAGGGGCTGGGAGCTGGGGGCACTGTTATACAGTGGTTCCGCTCCTTCCTCCTGGGCCAAGTTCAGAAAGTGGTGGTGGGGAATGAGTGTTCAGACCCCTGGGATCTCACTTGTGGGGTGCCTCAGGGTTCTGTCCTTTCCCCATGCTTTTCAACATCTACATGCAGCTGCTGGGAGAGATCATCAGGGGGTTTGGGCTGGGTGTTTATCAATATGCGGATGATACCCATCTCTACCTCTCTTTCAAATCAGAACCAGTGAAGGTGGTGAAGGTCCTGTCTGAGTGTCTGGAGGCAGTTGGAGGATGGATGGCAGCTAACAGATTGAGGTTGAATCCTGACAAGACAGAATTACTTTTTGGGGGGGACAGGAGGCAGGTGGGTGTGGAGGACTCCCTGGTTCTGAATGGGGTATCTGTGCCCCTGAAGGACCAGGTGCGCAGCCTGGGAGTCATTTTGGACTCACAGCTGTCCATGGAGACGCAGGTCAATTCTGTGTCCAGGGCAGCTGTTTACCATCTCCATCTGGTATGCAGGCTGAGACCCTGTCTGCCTGTGGACTGTCTTGCCACAGTGGTGCATGCTCTGGTTATCTCTCGCTTGGACTACTGCAATGCGCTCTATGTGGGCTACCTTTGAAGGTGATCCGGAAACTACAACTAATCCAGAATGTGGCAGCTAGACTGGTGACTGGGAGCGGCAGCTGAGACCATATAACACCGGCCCTGAAAGATTCCCAGTACATTTCTGAGCACAACTCACAGTGTTGGTGCTGACCTTTAAAGCCCTAAATGGCCTCAGTCCAGTATACCTGAAGGAGCGCCTCCACCCCCAGCATTCTACCTGGACACTGAGGTCCAGCACCGAGGGCCTTCTGGTGGTTCCCTCACTGCGAGAAGCCAAGTTACAGGAAACCAGGCAGGGGGCCTTCTCAGTAGTGGAACCTGCCCTGTGGATCGCCCTCCCACCAGATGTCAAAGAGAACAACAACTACCAGACTTTTAGAAGACATCTGAAAGCAGCCCTGTTTAGGGAAGCTTTTAATGTTTGGTGGCTTACTGTATTTTAATATTTTGTTGGAAGCCACCCAGAGTGGCTGGGGAAGCCCAGCCAGATGGGTTTGGTATAAATTTATTATTATTATTATTATTATTATTATTATTATTATTATTATTAGTTTTTAGTGGGGTGAAAAATTGGCATTTTTTCAGTGGTATATAAGTAGCCACCCTAGTAATAAATTGTTACATTAGTAAAAACATTACTGCTGAGCTAAAACAGTTTTCTCCACTTTTGTTATTGTTAAAAATCCCGTCTCCTTTGACCACCCCCTTGAAATTTTGGCCTGCTTTGGAAGTCATGGAAACCAGTCCTTGAAAAGAAGAGGGAGCATGAAAAAGCTCCACCCACCAGTGTGTTTTTCTCAGGGGAGCTCCCGCACCTCACGAGCAAAGGTAATGGGTAATCTCTGAGCTGCCAAATTTCTCCATGCAGACTGAGATGAAGCTTAGTTGGAGGATCTTTACATATTCTCTTTCCCCTTCCAGCCAACGAGACTCATGAGTAATCACTGTATTACAGACCGACTCTACTGACCAGCTCAAAGCTGTCAGGTGAATGACAAGCTGGTGCTCCATTTCCTTATGTAGAATCCCACCAGTCTGGCAACTGAATTTTACCAACAATGGGACATGTGCTCCAGTGGACCTGAGGACAGGATAGTGCCTTAGAGGGCACAGTACAGACTTATTTAGGGCAACCATATGGAACGGCCTCACTCTGTCTAGTGGTTCAGCTGACCTTGCTGGCTGGCTGGGTCAGGAGGGCTCAGCGAATATATAAAATAACTCTTAGGCTAAGCCTAGTCAATGAGCCTCCTTGAGCTTTGCCAGATGTTTGTCAGATGTATGGTTTTCCTTGGAGCTTTTGTTGGCTTTTGTCCAGTATCAAAACATGGTATAAAAGCAGACAGGGAGAAACACTTTTATGTACTTATTTTTTCCCCATTTGAATTGGCAAAAAGTTATCCATATGAATGTTGAAAGAGAAACTGAAACTCATGAAAAAGTGCCCCAGCTCAATATCATTTTTTTACATGCCTTTAAAGGAACAATGTTTGAAATGTGCCCCCCCCATGTTTTCTAGTTTATGTATATATCTTCTAGATCTTGCCTACACACTAAATCTGAGTGTTTTGCATAAACATTACTAACCTCAATGCTTGCTTGTAATGCATGATGTCTTTATTGTGGAGACATTTGCTTTGTGATATGTTGTTTAACTTTGTCATATCTCCCCACCTCCTTTTGCTGTGAAGACATTATTATTATTTTGCTGGTCAGGTGAAAGAAAGAAATACACTGCCTACTGGCAACAAGAAGTTAGATTGCTTCAGACACTAGCAAGAACAATTCAATGAAAAATTGATCACTGTGGTAGTTTTGAGATTCAGACAATAGAAAGCCAAAACAATTGAAAAATCACAAAGAAGTTTGCCAAGAACATTATCTAAAGAGCTGAAGAGAGGCACCTCCTGGCCTCTGGCCCTAGCCAAGAGACCAAGAGACTCTGGGAGGCTGCATCCATGCTCAGGAAGAACATCATGGCAAAGGGAACGGTGATGCCATGGAGGGGAAATGCAGTGGAGTGCAGCTCTAAGACAGTGGGGGGGGGGAATCCCCCACCCTCCGCAGAGCAGGAGTGATGATATAAGCTGCATACATGCCATACACTTAAAGCACATAATTCCCCCAAAAGAATCTTGGGACCTGTAGCTAACCCCTCATGGAGTTACAGTTCCCAGTACCCTCAACAAACTACATTATTTGCCAGTGTATGACACTGTAGCCCTGGGTGTGCAATCTGATTTTCAATTAATTTTTAACATTTCCAAATGTATCAATGTGGGTATACTTTCCTCTTGGTCCAGAAATTAGCTGTGGTCAATTATTATTTTTTAAAAATAATAATAATAATTTGGCTGGTAGATTTTGTGTTATAAGAGCCACAGGGGCTGTAGTTTTGGTTGACGGAAAACAAAAGGGTGGTTTTGTGTTAAATCCTTGATCTTGACCCTTGATCATTTTCACAGAGGAGATGGGAATGAAATAACACACACTGTGCATTCTGTGGAATTCTTCCATGCTATGGTAAGTCCAAAGGAATACATGCACTTGAAAGCCAAAATACCTTGTGGGCTCGGCACCACTTGAGTTTTAACCTGAGGGACTTCTTCATAGCCCATAAATCCTGCCGTACTATTAATTATTCCATCTAAAGAGGTCCAGGCAGGCTGGCAAGCTAGCTTTCTTCTTCTTCTTCTCTTCTTCTATACTTCCCTAAAGCACACTTGAAAGTACAGATGTCATGAGCATCAATATTCATGCCTAGAGCATGGCAACCGTGATTGGACTGAGCTAACACTTGGCTACTCTGATGTCCTGCTCCATATCTGCCGAGCTCTGTAAAATAGACAAAAGGGTTGGGGTTCATTTGGAGGAAATATTCAAATGGAAGTGAGAATTTTGGTCTGTGAAAAGTGATATGTTCTTGTCATATCTCTATTAGGTGTTGTTGCTGCTATTTCAATTTCTTGCCTACCATTCACAGATCACAGCCATAGGGTAGGGCCTGAAAACACACGTCTTAGGTGTCAAAGGCTAGAGTAAAGGTGTGTGTCTTCAGCATTTGGCAAAAACTATATAATGAAAGTGCCAGACACATCTCCATGTGGAGGAAATGCCACAACCTAGGAGACTGTAAAGAGAATGTCCTCTCCCAAGGGTGGTGGCCCAATGTGAATGCAATTGTGACTATCAAATGGCTAATTATTAATTATTATTACAATTATTAATTCCTGGAATCCTGGAGAGACTCTGCCTGTTAATGCAGACAGTACTGAGATACACGGACCAATTATCTGATTGGATATAAGACAGGTTCCTATGTTCCCTAAGCTGGTTGCCCACCTTTCCATTAGCAGTGAGGAGGTGGTTGGTGTCAGTAGACTGAGACCTTGAGTTGCAGCCTGAGGGATGTGGCAGCAAAACACTATTGATGAAGAAGGAAGGAAGACTCCAAAGGCTGGCAGGTGGGAGCCCTGGTTCACCATACATGCACACACATATACAGGACCATAGCTCAATGGTAGATCATACTTTACATGCCAAAGGTCCCAGGTTCAGTCACTGGCCTCTCTAGGTATGGAAGGGAAAGATCCCTGCCTGACATTCTGGTTAGCTGCTGCAAGCCAGTGTAGACAGTCCTGAGCTAGATGAATCAATAATCTCAGGCAGCTTTCGATGCTCATTCCTACACTGCTATACCCGAAACAGAAAAGGGTCCCATAGCTCAGGGGCAGAGCACATCTTTTGAAGACACACAGTTCCAGATTCAGTCCCTGGCACTCCCAAGTGGGAAAGGCATTTGTCTATGAGCCTGGAAAATAAACAGTAGGCCTACTTGACTAGATGGCAACTATTCTGGTCTGGTATATGTCTGCTTCTGATAGTCCTATTATGGCACCAGCCTGAATGGGTGGCCTCTCTTTTTTATTAGATCTTGTGTGCTCCAGAAGCAGGTGGTTAGCCCTTATGATATTGGTACTCAGCTGCCATTTCAGGTAGGCTTTCTTTGAAGCAAATTCTACTGCAATTGAAAGGGTGTGTTGTTATGTAGTTTTATTTGGGATAAATAGTCATTTCTAGCTTTCCTTTCAGGGCATAAACCCAAGGCTGGTTTTGTACTCTCTACACCAGATTTTCTAGTGAGATTTTGTAGTTTATCAATGTGCTGCCAGCTTGAATCACATGGCATGAAATGTGCCCCCACAGGTCAGCACTAGGGTCAATCCTGTCCAAGGCCAACTGTGGTTGCATGTGATGACCCCAAGATTTATTTTTGTTTAGTTTAGTTGACATAAAATTCAAAGCAAGAGTGAGGTTGGCTTTTCTGTGAAGTGAGCTTGTGCCCATGGTAAACATAATTTACAATAAAGGAGCACACTGAGTTACCTGATAAAACAAACAAACAAAACAAAAATGTGATGTTCCTTGGACACTTAAAATTCAATATTTATCTGAATGAAAAATGGCCTGTTTTGTGGGTTTTTTAAAAAAGAAAGAACAGCAGACTTCAGAGTCAGATGATGATTCATGAAAGGAAGTGTCTGGATAATGTGACAGATGATCTTAACCTCGATTAATGTGCTTTAATTGGATTAAACTATATGAAAGGTCTTTTCTTCTCTTTCAACACCTTCAGGGCAGTTCAGTGCACAATGTGAGCATGCAAAACATCTGGCAAAAGGGCACTCATCCAGCCTTATGGACATATGCTGTACATCCTGACACTAAGTTAACATAAGCAAGGCTTATCTGCAGTGACGTGGCCCTTGCGGTGCCACAGGATGGTGACCACGAACTGATAATTGGGCAGTTATACAATTTGCAGCAGCTCTGGGGAAAATTTGCATCTAATGGTGCCCGCTCAACAGTGCTAGAAAACTGTCATCTCACATAAACTGTCTCCTGACTATTTAAAATAGGAATATAGTTGACAAAAGGTCAGATTCTACCCTTTTTCTTAATTTACTCACCAAGAGTCCTGCTGAAATCATTAAGGCCTTAAGGCATGAGGAGAGATTACAGAATTAAGAACAGTACATACTTTGGAAGCAATGCAAATTCTCCCCACCAACCCACCATTATTATTATTATTGCTATGTTGCTCTTTTTTATAGCACCGCTTGATAATACCTTTAAGCACTACTTCAGTGCCTAATGAAGTGTTTAAAAATTAGATTCTGGGCTAGAGAAATGGGGAATATATTTGTTAAACTTTCAGATGGTTTGACAGAGTTGCCACAAATGTTGCAAAGGTATATTAACAACTTGTAAGGATGGGTAGAGCAACCCAAGACTGCTCTGGAAACCACTGTGAAGTAAATGGATTCGTTTTTCAGATCTCTGCTGGCCAACCCCAAAATCAGTCTAATCTCTGGACTGGTTCCACCAGAGCTCACACTGGACGATCTACTTTTCTCCTCACCTCACTCAGACAAATAGAGAGGGCAGAACAGAAATATCCAGTCATACAGCTTAGTGATGTAAATCCATTTTGGATCAAGCTGTTGCACTGGATAAGTTGCTTCAAAACCTCCAGTGTCTACCTTACTGCTTCCTGCCACTTTGAGAATTCCTCTGTTTCTTAACAACTTTAATTAATTCAGGCCTATCATTAGGCAGAGTGAGGCAGTTGATTTGGGGTGCAATGGAATTGTTAGTTATTTAGCTCATTCTTAATATACATTTATTGTACCTTGGGGGGAAAAGAGATGCATGTGGAATTTTCTGTCCCAGTTGTCAAAGTAACTTGACCAGTTTTGGGGTACATTCCTCCACCTCAAGCGCCAAAAATGTCTTGGGCATTTTCATTGCATAGAAGAGGTATAAGTAGATTGCCATAATTGATATGAACTGCATCTAGAGAACTATGCTTATCATTTTGGACCATAATAATATTGCTCAACTTTTTCTAGCTTCTAATGCCATTGCCCATTATTGTAATGAGTCAGCTGGAGGTATGGACTCACTGAACAGCAGATAAGAATGTGAAGTGCTATTTTTTTTTTTTAGAGAAAAAGGTGCCGGAGCTCACCATGAACTTCTTGTTTTCTTAGAATGACAATGGTGCCCACCTGAGAGGTGCCAGAACTGAGCTTTGGTGAGTGCCAGCTGAAAAAAAATAAAATCCTGAGAATGAGTAACAGGCAAGAAGATCCCTTTCCTATATCGCCAAATCCCCATTCCCTGCTTTGAAAATTCTAATCCAGGAATATTTGCTTTCAGTGATGGACTATCTTTATGCAACAAAGCCGGGTGGGGAAGGTCATCAATCTTTCCCCTTTTCCTTGCTTTTACTGTTTGTTTGCCTTCAAGTGACCTCAGCCTGCTCTTTGAGTTGACCTCTAAAATGCTGCAGAAGTCCAATGACAGCCTGCTTCAAGCTAAAGCTCCGTCTGTATCTCAGCTGCAATGGACTGCATTAAAAAATTACATAAGGCCCCAAATCGGTGATCTGACATATGTGGTTTTGCCCTGTAACAATTCACTATGTCACAAAGCGACTTCTGGAGAAAAAGGAACGGTTTATGAATATGATTGCAGCTCTTCTGCAGGGAAAAATTCAAGGAAGAAAATCATTCTGTGGAATAATTGCCATTTGGGCATGGGCTATATTTTTAAAGACATAGCTTTTAGGCATATTTTACCTTACATTAGACACCTTTTTGAGGGGGCAGTGGGATTGCACATGCTGGGTTACACACAGTTCATGCTGTCAACATTTCTTTTATTAGTAGCAGTATTAGACAGCAAATCAGCATGATGTATTTACCGGCATAAGCATGATATATTTACCAGCACCCCCCTATTTCCTAGCAGAAATGACCTCTGAAAATTCTCCATCCTATTTGCAGAGAGATAATGGGGACGGGTGAGACTGTAGTGTCTTTATGATATATGGTTTATTTACACATATATACAACTTGAGCCTACAATGGAGGGATTCACAGCATTAACACCCCAAGAGGGTCTTGCTTTTCCCAGAGTGACAACCTTGGATTCCAACCAAAATCAGGCATCGCTCTGCCTGCCAGCTTCTATCTTCTAGCTCACATAACTCAACTCCCAGCTCTGGCCTTTGTCATTCTAACTACCAGTAAGTTGAGGGAGGAGAGCCCTCCCATTTTCTGCCTGGCTCAGAGCCACTTCCTTTGTTGTCTTAGTGGCCCATACTTAGATGGCCATTATCTCAACAGGAAGTTAGCCTGGCTATTCCAGGAATTGAATCTCTGCTGGATCCAAGAATTAGAAGGAGGGCTCAAGCATGCAGCCAATCTCCCAAACTACTCACATCTCTCTCTCTCTCTATCATCTACTGTATCTATCTGATGGAAAATATCTGGAGAAAATTCTGTGAAGTGGCCTTCTTTTTCTATTTGGGTGAGAAAAAGAGAAATATTGAACTTTTCTCAGAATGACTTTGGAGAAATTCTGTATCAGCTCAGTGTGAAAGTGCTGGCTGAGGAATTTAACCCATAATGACTGTTTGACACCTGCAGTTCAGATGATATTACAACCATTGAACAATTTCTAGTACGAATTCCCACTAGATTCACCATCTTTCTTATTAGCTAATTTTATTCATTCATATTTGTCATATGGCTAAATCCAATTGAATTCTGTGGGATTAAGTTTATGAACAATGACAATGCTAATCAAACATGCAGGAAGCTTTTTTTTTAATATGGTCACTTCAACCATCATCTCAGTCTTAACATAGAATAACAACACTTTCTAGAAATAAAATCATTCATTCAGACATTATTTTTAGTTCACCATTCCCAGATTGCTTGCTTCTGTAAAGACATTACAATCAAGTTATGGAAAAATATTAGTTTCCAACTTGCTATAAGGATGTGTGCAATGCTTTGCTTATATGCTCCATCTTCTAAAGCACAGTCTGAAAGCAGCATTTCAAATCTCAGCCTCTTCTATCTGTTCTGTAGTTAGGAGCCAACCATATGGGGACTGGCTGTCGGCAACAACCCTCAAGTTGGCACGATAGGAGCAGTTGGCTCTTAGTTCATCTGCACCTTTTATTTTCCTGTGGGTTGCTTCCAGTGAGGATCTGTTATCTTTCCATGTGTTGAAGGCTGTCTGGCTGCAGACTTCATAAAAGCTACTATGCCTTTTTGACCAAGAAAAACAACCGAAAACCAAAACACTGGGCGCTTGAAAAAAAACCAACTGTTTCTCAGCCAAATGCAAGCAAATTAGGGAAGAGTGCAGAAGAAATACATCTGTGAAGTCAAGCCGAGTGGAAAATGTTTTTGTAATTGCTGGAATGAAAGGGGTGTTGAACTATCTTAAAAATTTATTGGAAAACCTGCTTCTTCAGCCGCTACAGCCTCTCAGATATCTGTGTGTATCATTTGGTTTGCATGAAGTTTCTCACAGAGAGAAAACCAATAAAAGTGTGAGAAATCCAAAATGATAAAGAGGGTTGATACAAACTTCTTGTTTCACAAAGTGTGCAATTCTAATAAAACGCGGTTGCACCAAAAATTAGCTGAACTGACTTTGACGTTTATGATAATAAGGGTTATTTCCTGCAAAGAGCATTAACTAGTCCTGGTACACATTGTTAACAGCAATTGAAAACCTTTCCCCCTCTTTTTTATTGGGTGTACCTTGAGGGAGGGGGGATTTAACCCCCCCATTTTTGCTTCCCAAATGCTAACATATTATTGTTGTCTGGAGGGGCTCCCCCCCATCCATCTGTCTCAAGAGACAATGGAATGTACCTCTGGGGGTGAAGTAAAATTGCTGTGTTAGCAGCACCAAAGTTAGTTCCCCAGGGTGCAAGCCTGGGCAGTGTGTATGGAGCTCCTGGGCTGGCCAGACAACAAGACTCCCCTCGGGCTCACTGATGTGGTCCAAAGAAAAGCAGAGCAATACGTTTGGAACTAGTGTGGCTGCAGGAGTTGCCATCCAATAGTCATAGGGACTCCACTCCTAGTCTTTTCTTCTCCTGAAGATATCCCACGAGGCAGAAGATGTTCAGGTTCAGAGTTTACCTTTTCCTAGAAGGTTACCTTCCCAGGTTCACAAGCCCCATCTGCCCCTCACTTTCCTCTACAACACATGCAGAAGCCACCTTCTTGCCTGTTGGACCCACTGTTGGTCTCATCTGCTCAATCCACCAGACCATAGCTGTCAACTTTTCCCTTTTCTTGCAAGGAATCCTATTTGGAATAAGGGAATTTCCCTTAAAAATCTTTGCATGTCCCTAACTCACTGAAGGTTTGAGATCTATTGGCTGCCCTCACCTGTTTTAGCTGACCAGTTGAAGCCGTTCCTGTAGTGTGGCCGCTTTCATATGCTGACAGCTTCTAGGAGCCACAGGTGAGAGCTCAGTGCAAGGTAGGGACCAAAGGTGGACAAACTACCCCAGAAGGTGTACAATGTGTCCCCTACCAGAGGTACTACTCCTCCCCTAACACCCCATACACTTGGATGGGCCATAGCGTAATAAAAGTGGGACAAAAATAAACCATTGATATAAAAAATATGTATTTCAGCAGGAAGTTACAGGATATGTACGGATCGGCAATAAAGCAGTGTGACCATTGTTTGCAGGCACAAACAGAATAGCATCATGAGCACAAATCATCATGAATGTGCAAGAGTGTTTGGAGGGGCCCTTCGTTTCCTATAAGTCGTCCGGGTATCTCATTTTCTTTAATCCTCCCAAGCAATTCTACTCAGCACATTTCAGTTTGACCAAAACAAATGCAATAATTTAATGCCCAAAGCCCAAAGCAAAGATTTTAGCAAGATAGGAGGAAACTCAAAAATTGAAAAAAATGGCACACACAAAACAAAATTCTCCCTGTCCCCTGCAATCACTGATGAATTGAATAAACATTGGTCATATCCTGTCTCCTTTACTAGTATTTGTAATTGATTCAAGGTGGTCTCTTTCAAAGGAAAACACAAATGATCTGACCACCTCAGTGTGGAAAAATCAGTCGGCAATGAATGCTGGAGTCTGCAGAAATTACATGATGGAAATTCAAATATAAACATGAATACAATATTATTGCTTCCATCTTCTAAATCAGTGTGCTTAGACAAAAATCAGATGTTTTCCAAAAGAAGCACATTACAAATTCCTGAGGCTTTGGGCACATACTGAAACTTTTTTCCTCGCGATCTGGCCTCTCATTTCAGTGCTACACACCTTCTGGAAATGGCCGATAAAAGCAGCTGGTCTCAATTATTTTAACTACTGAATGGTTGCTTGAACAAATGGCCAGATTTTCTATTTAGCAACATGGCTTAGAATAGAAGTTATTTCAAACTGAACGAAGAAACTTGTGGGGTCTGCTTAGACATTTGATTCTCTTTAGCCTTATTGGTATCTCCAAGTACCTTGGTTCTCTCAGTTTTTCATTTTTTTTCCCAATCTCAAATTCAGCTTTCCGGCAGCAATTTTTACAGCAATTTGCATTTTGGAGGTGTTTTTTATAGGAATCCTCATGAAAATCTGTCAGCGTATTAGTGTGAGTTTCCCCTAGTAAATGCATTTTTGTATGCAGTTTTCAGAATTATACACATTTTTATAACAAAGTTACCCTAATATAATGCATTTTGTGTATTATTTTCACCAGTATATTCATTTTTATGCACATTCCCCAAATACTGTATATGCATTTTTGGGTAACATTGTTTGGTTGTAGAACTGCATCAAAACATACAAAGAAGTGCAAATTTCAAAGGATGGCAGAGTTTCAATTCTTATACTGTTTCAGAATGTGCAAAATAGGTAGGCAAATTTTCCCCCAGATCCCTGCTTCTCATCCAGGCTCATTTGTGATACTACAAAGCACAGTAACTGTGAGATAAAATTTCTCCAAAATTTGAAATTTGGCAACATTTTAGAAACTTCTTTGAATTCCCAACGTTTTAAAATGCTACTTCTGAAATTCAACTTGAAAGGATGCATTTAAAAAGTTCAAAATCTAATTCTTGCTTATTAGCTTTAACACAATAATATAAAGGATATACAAATTTAATTCAATGCTATGTCTTGATTTTTCTAAAATTCCTAAGTCCAGTGGCATTCAGAGAGCTGTATCCAATCTTAGTCATGCTCAAAAGTAAACCCATTTAAATTAATAGGCACAAATAACTTAGATCCATTAATGTCAATGGGTCTGAGTTAAATTAGAAATGCATATTGAAGATAATAATTCAGGGTTTTTTTGTAAGCTATGAGAATTAGCTTCAAATATTTTCTACTCAAATTTGTTTCAGCTTTCATTAGAATTTTCATTTCTAATGTCATAGTGACCCCCCACGTTGCTGAGATTCACCTGCTATCATCTTGAGGTCATCTACAGGTCATATTTCTTTTAATGTGGGTGCATGTATCTCAAGTTTCTAAAATATGTAGTTCCTATGAATGCTTGAACCTATAAAAAGACATTTTTTCAGTTTATTGGCTAGTACAAATGCCATGTTACACATGATAGAAATTATTGTGTTACTCCACAGACCATATTAAAAGAAAACAAAATAAAAATAGAAAACATTTAAAGCTCCACATGAAAGTATACATGAAACAAAACAAGTCTATATGAAACTAAAATAAACATAAAAAGAACAGCCACTCTTGGCAGTCATAAAAATGCATCTTTTTCTATGGGAAGGCAACTGCAAAACTTCCAGCATTGTGGACGGAAATGACCTTTATCAAAGTCACCAACTCATGGGTCTTGCACTTCATTAAGATGAAAACTGTGCTCTGTGCTGTCCTTGGTAAAGGTCACGTGGGACTAAATGTCAGACCTTTTCAATCTGTTCACCTGCAGTTTTAGCCTCTTGTATTTACTGAAACTGTCTCAACTCATTTAGTGTTTTAAGGAACCTGGATCCTATTTGTCCCAGGGAGCTTTGAACTCATTTGTACCTAATCAATGAGATACTGAGTGAGGAACAGCATCCTTGCACACCTGTATTCAAAAGCCAATTTATTATTGAACCTTTGTGGAATAGTCACCTTGCTCTTTAAAAGAAGCCAGTGAGAAAATAAAGAAAAGCCAGGTAACAGGAGATACACTATAATGCTTCTGAGGGATGACCTGCTTCTTACAGTTCAGTTAGGGCTATACATTTGCACCCTGGGGCACAAGGAACAATTCATTTGTGAGCTGTGTAAAAAAGAATGGTCAAAACACTTGAAGTCTAAAGTCATTCTCAATTCAGACCAGGCCCTTTGTTTAAGACTCAAAAGGCCCTGAGGTTGACAGTTCATTTAAGACCCCCCTTCCTTCTCACAGCACCCTATCTCAGCATCATTTTCTCTCTCAGTTGGAGTGTACTCGTTGCCAAGCTAAAAGGAGGCCTCAGATTGGATTTGCCATAACCCCAGAGTCCAGGAATGAAAGAACATTGAGTCAGATGCTACAATGTCACTGGCTAAGGAGCCAGATCAGGTTCCTGACTCTGAACCTGATGTTGATGGACAGGAGACCACTGAACCAAGGGTAGGAGGCAGATGCTTCCACAGCACCACTGGAATTAGAACCTTCATAACATCTTCCTGAGTCTGAGGAACCAGGTGTCTGCTGCACTACCTTGCCAGGCCAGTGGTGCAGGAAGTGCATCAGGCAGAAGGCCTTGGAGAACAGGAGAAGTGCTAATCTTCAGGCCAGGTTGTTGGTTCTTTAAGAAGATTCCCAATTCTTCAAATAGAGTAAAGCCTACAAGAAATAAGGCTGGAGGCAGAGGCTCAAAATGTCTTATTTCATTTCCAGCCAAGATTGGTTCTTGGACTGGGACCTGAGAGACTCTGGTTCAAAACCTCACTTAGCCTTGAAGATCATTTGGTGACCTCGGACACTGCCTCTCAGCTTAACCTATGTTTCAGGGTTGTGGGGAGGGAGAGAAACACGTATGGAATTTTGAGTTAGTTGCTTCTGGGAAATGTGGAATACCAATCTAATTAGGAATAAAAATTTAAAAGAAAAGCAAAGTTTACTAGGAGCTATCCTTGCTGCTGTCACAACCTTTCTGAGATGCTGTCACAACCTGCCTGTCTTACCTTGTGGGTTCCTCCATAAGACTGTAAGACCAGAAAAGGATTTAGGTTAGTGTTCAAGGAGAAGAGTTTCTTCCTTTTGGCATGAAGCCATGAAGGGAGCAAGCCAGGAACAAAAGCAGTAGTCTCAGTTAGCATTTGGAAGGAGCAGATAAGGGATTCCCTCCTACTAATCAACTCCAGCACATCTCTGGCCCTGATATCACTGCCCATGTACTGGAAAAAGGAAGAACTTGTTTTGTGTGAGTCTTCTCAGCGTGCTTCTTCTGTCCCAAGGAGCAGGAACATAAAGCCTCAGGGGCTAGTCAAAATAATCTCATATAAGCAGGATGCTGCTTGGTGAACAGCAATTGGCCATAACTGGTCTCGATAGTGTGATAACTGCATTAAAATGGAGATTCACTTTCCCTAGCATCCAATTTTCTGCTTATTTAATATTCAGGATGGATCTGCATGTGGATTTTTGCAATGAGTGGTTGAAATCCAGTAGGGCTAGGCTGCTTTAATGTAATCTATTGAATGAACCACTTCTAACGAGCAAGTTGCAAAAATCAACATATAGGGCCGATTGTCTTAGGGCCCCAGATGTTGTTGGACTACAACTCCCATCAGCTAAGCTGACTGGAAATGATGGAAATTGTATTCCAATAACACCTAGAGTCCCAGCATTGAAGAACACTGGTCGAAATCCAGCAGCAACAGCATCTCAAGAAACCATATTTTCTTGGGTCATGTCCGTCTTTCAGTAGCATCATCTTTCACACTTATACATTGCAGATCCCATAGCAGGACCTTGTGTTACAATTCATTAAGCTAGCTAAAGCTCTGCCAAAAGTTTTTAATTCACCTAACTGAGACAGATTAGATTCTTCTGCACAAAATTAGGTTGGAGGTGGAAAGAAGGAAGGAGAAGGACATTTCAAAACCATTGGTGACTTTGGTCATGCCTGGGGTAAAAAGAGGATGAAATTGATGACACATGGCAAACCCCTGAGATCTAGCCTCTCTCTGCTGTAATTAAACAGGATGCCTGCACCTGAAAAGCAGGGGGAGCGAAAATGCTGACAACAAACTCTGTTGTTTAATGAAGCAACATTGTTGTTGTGTTGTTCAGTCGTTCAGTCGTGTCCGACTCTTCGTGACCCCATGGACCAGAGCATGCCAGGCATGCCTATCCTTCACTGCCTCTCGCAGTTTGGCCAAACTCATGTTAGTAGCTTCGAGAACACTGTCCAACCATCTCATCCTCTGTCGTCCCCTTCTCCTTGTGCCCTCCATCTTTCCCAACATTCAGGGTCTTTTCTAGGGAGTCTTCTCTTCTCATGAGGTGGCCAAAGTACTGGAGCCTCAACTTCAGGATCTGACCTTCTAGTGAGCACTCAGGGCTGATTTCTTTGAGAATGGATAGGTTTGATCTTCTTGCAGTCCATGGGACTCTCAAGAGTCTCCTCCAGCACCATAATTCAAAAGCATCAATTCTACGGCGATCAGCCTTCTTTATGGTCCAGCTCTCACTTCCGTACGTTACTACTGGGAAAACCATAGCTTTAACTATACGGACCTTTGTCGGGAAGGTGATGTCTTTGCTTTTTAAGATGCTGTCTAGGTTTGTCATTGCTTTTCTCCCAAGAAGCAGGCGTCTTCTAATTTCGTGACTGCTGTCACCATCTGCAGTGATCATGGAACCCAAGAAAGTGAAATCTCTCACTGCCTCCATTTCTTCCCCTTCTATTTGCCAGTAGGTGATGGGACCAGTGGCCATGATCTTAGTTTTTTTGATGTTGAGCTTCAGACCATATTTTGCGCTCTCCTCTTTCACCTTCATTAAAAGGTTCTTTAATTCTTCCTCACTTTCTGCCATCAAGGTAGTATCATCAGCATATCTGAGGTTGTTGATATTTTTTTCCGGCAATCTTAATTCCGGCTTGGGATTCATCCAGTCCAGCGTTTCGCATGATGAATTCTGCATATAAGTTAAATAAGCAGGGAGACAATATACAGCCTTGTCGTACTCCTTTCCCAATTTTGAACCAATCAGTTGTTCCATATCCAGTTCTAACTGTAGCTTCTTGTCCCACATAGAGATTTCTCAGGAGACAAATGAGGTGATCTGGCACTCCCATTTCTTTAAGAACTTGCCATAGTTTGCTGTGGTCGACACAGTCAAATGCTTTTGCATAGTCAATGAAGCAGAAGTAGATGTTTTTTTCTGGAACTCTCTAGCTTTCTCCATAATTCAGCGCATGTTTGCAATTTGGTCTCTGGTTCCTCTGCCCCTTCGAAATCCAGCTTGCACTTCTGGGAGTTCTCGGTCCACATACTGCTTAAGCCTGCCTTGTAGAATTTTAAGCATAACCTTGCTAGCGTGTGAAATGAGTGCAATTGTGCGGTAGTTGGAGCAATCTTTGGCACTGCCCTTCTTTGGGATTGGGATGTAGACTGATCTTCTCCAATCCTCTGGCCACTGCTGAGTTTTCCAAACTTGCTGGCATATTGAGTGTAGCACTTTAACAGCATCCTCTTTTAAAATTTTAAATAGTTCAGCTGGAATATCATCACTTCCACTGGCCTTGTTGTTAGCAAGGCTTTCTAAGGCCCATTTGACTTCACTCTCCAGGATGTCTGGCTCAAGGTCAGCAACCACATTACCTGGGGTGTATGAGACCTCCATATCTTTCTGGTATAATTCCTCTGTGTAGCAACATATTCCATTTTAAAATCTGAATTGGTGAAGTGCGTGGCAGAGTTTACCTAAACTATAGATTACTGCAATGTGATCTCCATGGGTCATTCTTTGAAGATGGTCCAGAGGCTGCAACGGGTACAGGCTGTGGCTCTCTGGTGGTTAGAAGGGCAGCAAGGAGGCATCATCTTACCCCTCTCCTGAAGGTGCTGCACTGGTGGCTACTGAGCTACTGAGCTCAATTCAAGGCTTTGCTGTTAACATATAACTGACCAATTTATGATCAGCAGGAAAAGGCTTGTACAATTTATTGCTTATAACAGATGCCAGAGGTGTGGTTGTATGAGGCAGGGCAACTCCAAGAACTCCTTGCCAAAAGACATTTGGCCTGCCCCCTCTGTAGAAATATTTTAGGGATGGCTCAAGAACTTTGCATTTGGCCAGGTCTTGGGGCCATGTGGAAGAATGTTACTTTCTGGGTGTTGTTTTATTGATATTATCACAGCTTATTAAAAATTTGCTATGAGTCGATCACATGGCTCAGATGAATATACATTTTATTTGAAATTTATGTTCTTCTGCTTTCCATCCTGCCTAAAGAGCACCCACACATCTTATAAAACAGAATAGTCCTATTTGGTCTAAGTGGTTCATTGTGCTCCTTCATGCACCACCGGTTCTGCCCCCATTCCTATAGCCCGCCACCGCCACCACTATTTTGGAGGCTGAATATCAGCATTGGGGAGTCTCCTTTCCTCAAGTAGGCTCCCTGTGTGACTAAGAATGAGTGAACAGGGCTAGTGAGAGATGCTTATAAGTCTTCTCCCACAGTGTCACCAAATATGGTTCAGAAATAAGAATTTCAGCAACTCATAATAATCAGCTTAAATATTAGGTGGGCATTACAAAAATGTTATTCTCTGGTTCTGATTAAGCATCAAGTCAGAGAAGAACATCAGTCATCACTGGGGGCATGATGGGGTAGCATCAGAGCCGTCTCATCCATAGAAGCCGGTGGCGCGGTGCGCCAGGGCGCTGGGCGCCCCAGGGGCGCCCCCGCGAGCCCGCCGGCATACCGGGCTCCTCCTCCCCAACCCGCCCCCGCCCCCACGGGCAGGCGGGCACTCGCGCGCCGGCGGGCGGGCTGTAGGCCGCCCGCCCTCGCCTCCCAGAGCCCCAGCTGGAGCGCTGGAGCGGCGCGGGGCTTTGCGCGACCTTCCAGCACTCCAGCTGGGGCTCTGGGAGGCGAGGGCGGCCAGCTCGCGCTCCCGCACGCAGCCGGCCGCCCGCCCAATGCAGCGCGAGCTGCCCAGCAGCGCCGCGCCGTCCAGCTGCGCGCGGAGCGCGAGCTGCGCGGGAGCGCGAGCCGCCCGCCCTCGCCTCCCATCCCGGAAGCGCTGGAAGGGCGCGCAGAGCCCCGCGCCGCTCCAGCGCCACGCCCCTCACCCCCCCGCTCGCCCACCCCCCTCCCAAGGGGCGGCAAGCGCGGGAGGGAGGCGGCGGAGAGGCGGCATGGCGGGGGCGCCGGAGGGATAGCCGCGCCAGGGCGGCAGATCCCCTTAAGACGGCTCTGGGTAGCATTTGTTTCATATGTGGGCTTGGATTAACTGGGTTATTTTCCAAGTAGTGAGGGAAATCACATGATTTTCTGGTCCTGCTTCTGAGCTTGCCTGGGTTTCTCATCACTAATTATGTGGAAAAAAAATGTTCTTAGAAAGAGGATTCTATCCATTTGGATCCTTGGAGATGTGTGCAGCCTCTGAGTCATAAGGTGCCTTTTGCTGGATTAAGATATCAGAACAGCTACCAGTGTTTTTCATTTATAAGAGATGCTTGCTGCAATAAAAGCACTAGACAAAGGCAGTTTTTGATTACTGCCTTGGACCCAGTTAATTTGAGAGATATAAGAAAAAATATTTTAAAATTAAATTGTATTCTCTATAGATGACCATGCTGTGTTTTTTAGGAATCATACTTTAAAAATAAAATAAAATTCTGCAACATTCCCTTAGTGGTTTGGTTAGACTGGCTTGCATCCAGCTGAATCTGATCACCTTTAATGACGTGCTTTATTACACCTGGCCGTTGACTTGGTGGAACATAAACTGGATCCTACTAATCAGTTTTGTGGTTTTATTATTAATAGAAAGAATGACAAGCAAGTAATGCTGCATTTTTCACTTAGTGACAGGGTGTGACCTCCTCTCTTCAATCTCTATGCAGACAACCTGTCTGAGGCAGCAGTCAATCTGACAGCTTGTCATTCATAGAGACATAATTTTTGTGCTTGGAAATTTGGTTAAATTCATTCTACCCCGAGGCATGGCCTAGCTGAGCGACCATTAGTGCTTGTGTTAGACTTCGTATTTCACAGAGATTTTGTTTGTTTGCTATTTGAACCAGGTTCATTCCAGAATATAACATTAAAAGTCCTAATATTGAAGGGCCATTTTGTAGTGGTTGGTTTTTCTGGAGGGGGGGGGGATCAAACAATTGTCCTCTGTGCATTTTATATGACAGTTTTGAATGTGAATAAGGAAGTTTCCTTTACAAAAAGCAATTTTTCTAATAACAAAGGAGAATGGGCATTGCTCCTTTTGAAAACGGATGCTAGAAATTTCTTCAAGACAATTAAAAGATGCCTAACATTTCAGAGGGGTATGTATGAGATGGAAGCAAATTCCTGCAGAACACTGCTGTGTGTCAAGGTCTTGTATTAATGTTGCTCTCAGACCTTTATTTCATTCTCCACATCCAATGCTAAAACATAGTGCTGTAGTTGTGTCAGGGCAGTAGTGCAAGAATCTATTCTTCACAAGGGAGTCTCTGTTATTTCCTAAAATCAGTCACGTCAACTCAGCCAGGGCTCTGACCCTTCATAATGTTAACAGTTTGCCACAAATGACATATTCAAGCCTAGTGATGAATATGTCTAACTATCCAAGTTTCAGATGCTGTCAAGATGTTCATAAGACTCCAGAGGGATAAGATGATTAGGCTGCAGTCCTATGCACACATACCTTAGATAAGTAAGCACCATGGTACTTACTTCTGAGTAAAGATGCATAGAATTGTGGTCTTATAGTGCAATCTTATACATGTCTATTCAGATTTATTTAGACTTTTTCAGTTAAGAGGTTATAGCAGAGTGGGGGAAATCTGTGGCCTTCCAGAAGTTCCTTTTCATCAGACCCAGTTCAAAATTTAATGTGAACCTACCTAATTTGTAATTTCGGAAACATTGTGTGAACAGCAACACAGCTATCTTTCAAAACTCTCACTTTTCTAAATTTTGTTTTATTAATTAATTAGTTGTTAATTTGGATAGTGCCCTTCATCTGTAGATTCCAGGGCAGTTCGCAACATGAAATTCCAATATAAAAACCACAATGCAGTTCTCTGACGAAATAATGTATACTATACAATAATGCATAGCTTAGTGAAAAGTGTGCAGGAAAATGCATTATATTGGGGAAAGTATCTGCAAAAAAATTGTATACAAGGCAAAATTTCATATGAAAATGTGTAGATTAGGAGACATGTGCACTGAAATGCCAAATAATTTTCACAAAGACCTTTAAAAGAACCAGACTCTGATTTAGAAATGTGGAGAACTGAACTTAACACTGGGAAAAGAAGAAACTGAAAGAAATTGAAATTGTTCGATTCATTCATCCCAGTGTGTTATGTGTATTGTGTTAATAACTCAAGTTCACCACATGAAGTCAATTTAGACCAAGTTAGATCATTGGGTCATCAAGCCAGCATCATGTATTCCAGCTACCATTATCAGATAGCCTGTTAACAGAAGACACCAGAGACTGAGCATCTACAAAGAAGGCACATTATTTGCATTCTTTCTGCCTGTCATGAATGTACTCTATGAATTAAAGAGGGGGAGGGAATCTTTCCCCAGTAACAAAGCCTGAATCCACTAATTTTTCAAAGACTGGGGAAAAGCAAGGATAATGAATGTGAGAGGTTTTGCATATCACCTGAATTGCAGAGACAAATTCAAAAGGGAGAAAGGATCTTGGTTCTTGTCTCCATTAAAGTAGTGGCAATGAATAGTATTCAATATACAGTAAAATTTGAGAATGTAGAACCTCTTCAAAATGTAATCTGTTATGGGAAATACTGGTGGAGTATATTAAAGTCATTGGGCAGAATTCAGTGTGATGCAGTGCTAAGGAGATAATCAGTGCAAGTATTTCTTTTTGCCAGATGGCATTAATTTCCCTTCCCCCCCCCCTGTTCTGGGGGTTCTCCCAACCCTCCAGAGTGGATATGTGGAAGATGAAGAGACATTCACGGAGAGAAGGGGTGGGAAGCCCCATTGAGCTAGCAGGGTCTTTGCACTGGCTTCTGCTACTGGAACATGGTAGCTGAATCTGGCCAATATCCTCTCAATGGATTATCCACTCAGTGGATTATACAATAGCACTAGGAGGCTATTGGATTGAGATTAGAGTAGGAAACAGGAAATATAACAAAGTTATGAATAACATTTTAAAGCCAAAGATGTGAGCTGGAAGATCACTGGGCTGGAAGATCACTAATTACAGACCAGAAAGTTAAGAAGACACTAAATGCATAACAATTATTTGAGATGCCACCTCTGCTGACAAGACCTCGTTGGAGAACAGTGGTTAATTTGTTACTTGAGAGGTGCTAAAGCAGTTTAATTCTTTTCTTACTTTTACTGTATTGGTTTTTCTTTCCAGTAGCACCTTAGAGACCAACTGAGTTTGTTCTTGGTATGAGCTTTCGTGTGCATGCACACTTCTTCAGATAGTGTGCATGCACACGAAAGCTCATACCAAGAACAAACTCAGTTGGTCTCTAAGGTGCTACTGGAAAGAATTTCCTATTTTGTTTCGACTATGGCAGACCAACACGGCTACCCGCCTGTATTGGTTTTTGTTTATTATGTGTTATATCCTGCTCTTTTTCTCCAAAGAACTCACAACAACTTTCATATGATTCTGGATGGTCTTCCATCAAGGCAGTTTACAGGACCTGCTTCCCAGCTTGGCCTCTTAGGATACAACACAGCCTTCTCTCTGAAGTTAAGTAGTGCTTGGATGGGAGACCACCAGTAAACCCCATATGCACCCTCTTAGTTTCCATGAAGCAACAAACCAGACCTGCTGAACATTCAAGGTTAGCGGATGTCCTGTTCTCAGAGGTAGCATCTTTCAAAAATTCAGTCACCATGGTGACTAAAATTCCAATCTGTCTTTACTTATTCCTGGACTGTCAGTGTCACTAAGGTTCTGGAGTGCCTGCCCTATGGAGGAATGGCCTGGCTCCATCTTTATTCTCTTCCAGATAGAGAATGAAAACATTTTTATTCAAGATGGCTTTTAAATGCTGTTGTTTTTCAATGATCTTAGTTCCTTTTTAATGGCTGCATTTAATTGTGTGGTTTTCATATTGTCTGTTTTCTTTAACACGGTGCTGGTTCCCCCCCCCCCCCTTTTTGTAAGGCTCACTTTATAGTTATTTGTAGAAGAGTGTGATACAAATGTTAAATCAGCATCAAGACTGACATCTACTGCCAAGAAAATTTCTCTTGTATATATTGGATATAATGAAGTTATATTTGATGGTAATATCATATTAGTTTGGTTCCCAGGCCAACTTTTAACAAGCTCAAGTACTTAAAAAGGAGCAAACTGACTGCTAAGCAGACATCCTTTGCTCCCTTGACATAACCAAACTATCCAAAGCTTGTCCAGACACAGCAGCATGAACCTGGAGCTTTTCTCCACATTAACTCCAAGCCCATCACTGTTTTAACATCTGCCAAGAAGAACTAAGCATACATGCATCATGCTGATGCTAAGGCAGATGTAATAAATACCCTTCCTTAACTGAAGTTTTCAGCAGAATACAGTGTTGTTGTTTTTAAATGAAAAATGCCCGTGTTTTAAATCTGTAGATAAAAGTTCACATTAAGCTTAAGGGGTAAACAAAGCTATGAACTGGCCTGTTAACTTGTTCATCATACCACCTAGGAAAAAGAGAAAAGAGCTGTCATCTGTTTATCTCAAAACTACCTTTGGCCATTTTGCTTCTGGGGTTTTCTCTCTTTTCTCTTTAATGTGAATTTTCTACAAGAACAGCTCTTGGACCTTCTCCCTTTGAAGAAGAGCAGTCAGGAGAGCTTCAGATAAGTGTCGGAGAAACTGGTCATGTGTCAGCTTAAAAAAAATAAAAACGAGAAGTGGTTAAGATAAATACTTGCCTGATTTGAGCAAGGATTTAAACGATAGTTAAGCATTTCATCTACTGTATCTATTTCAGGAAAACTCAGCCTTTGAGGGGCCATGGGCACATTTGCAAACCAGAGGAAATGTTGTGAACACTACACATAATGCAACTCTCCCATAATGGGCTGAAACACCCCAGCCCCCCCAAAAAACCACCACTCAATGTCACAACTGAGAAAAAGCCTTCTATTGGGTAATGCTGCCTTCTTTCAGCAGAGGGAGGGACAAGGGTAATGTGACCCTGCAGACATCAGGGGAAGCCTCTGGGAGCCCAATGTCCATCTCTGGGCATTTCATTGGTGACCGATGATTTATCTGTTTGTTTGGATTGAAAGAAATATGCTTAGAGCTGCTGAGGCTGGGTAGGCACATGTAGCTCTTTTTAAATAGCTAAGATATCAATTGTTTGGCAGAGAAGAGGTAGCAGAGGTGGACTGGATCTAGTCCACTCACTCTTGTTGATTGGCAACATATATATTTTTAATATCTCTAAGTGCAGAAGTCCATGTGAAGTATCAGGGAGCTGCTGCACACACAGAGTACATGTTTCTGTTCACCATTCCTCATTTGGGTAGGGATAGATACGTAGAAGCCTGCTTCTGTGGTCAGAACCTTGATATGGTATCTAGCTGGATCAGGCCAGTTTTGTTCAGTCCAAAGTACTATAAGCATCTGGAGTGAAATGGGACCTTGTCATACAGCCCTCTGGTGCCCCTAGTGTGTACTGCTGGTGGCACTCTTCCTCTGATTGGTGGTAGGCAGCTCTCTCATTCCCACAGTGCCCTGACATACCATCATGTGGGGGCTGTTGATTTAAGCCAGGATCTATCCAGGTCTTGTGCCCCACTTCGTGCCCCGACTGGGCCAGGCGATAAGACTGGAACACCTACAGCTCAATCATAAATATCTGGACTCAAGACTGTCTGTCATGAGCACCCTCACTTCCTCAGAGGTCGAATAAAGCGCTGGCTATTTTAACTTGAAACAGTTCTTCTTTATTTTTCTACAAGCTACAATATATACATAACTATACAGCCTGTGTGGCTAGGTTTTCTTCCACACATCTTATCTCCAGAACGAACCCTGTCTAACACACACAGTGAAGGTCACATTCTGTCTGGCACAGAGAAGTTAATTAAGAGATCAAAGACTCAGTTCCCTCCCCCTTCTCTCAGACCATAAGTCACACGATTCTCACAAAGGGAGGGGGTGAAATACTAACATACTCCCCCATTTCATCCCGAGGTTTGGGAGAATCTAACATAACTGTAACTGTTTAACATATATACCAAGTTGTTCCTTGTTCACAGCCTTAGTCAACACATCAGCAGGAATTTCCTTCCCTGGTACATATGAAACCTTCACAACATTTTTCTGAATACATTCTCTGGCGCGTTGTAATTTTATCTGCAAATGCTTTGTTCTTTGCTTGCAACCTTCAGAATGTATCAGTGCTATGCAAGATTTACTGTCCTGGTATACATTAACTGGACAAGTAACTTTCAGTCTAATGTCTTGGCATAGCTGCAGTAACCACTCAATGTCCATAAGTGAGTGAGTTAATGCATTGAGCTCTGCTTCGCATGAACTCAAACTTACAGTCGCTTGCTTTTTACATGCCCAATCAAAAACACATTGGTTGTACATATAACAGATACCTGAAGTGCTTTTTCCATCAACTGCGTCACTTCCAAAACTGGCATCCGTGTAAATTTCTAAACCACCTGACTTCTGGCTAGAAAGACGCAAGCGATAGTGCATAGTACCTTTAAGGTAGTTCACAATGCGTTTGAGCGCTTTAAAGTCTTGCACTGTGGGATTGTTTGAATATCTGCTGAGCAGATTTACACTAATGGCAATATCAGGCCTGGTACATCTAGCTATGAAACTTAGCTTGCCCAATATGCTCCGAAACAATGTGACATCAGGAAACATTGTAGCAGTTGTGTCATGTTGGTACCCTGTGACCATGGGAGTGTCCACTGCATTTGACTCAGTGAGTCTCAATTTCTGGACCAAATCATTAATTTTGCATGTCTGGTGTAACAGAACATCACCTTTGTCATTCCTTTCAACTTCTAATGACAAGTAATTAGTCACATCTCCCAGATCTTTCATATCAAAATGTTTCTGCAACTTCGTGAGTGTGTCTTTGTAAATATTTACATTTTTCCAAAAGAATAAGAGATCGTCAACATAAAAGATGCAATACAACTTCTGTTGCTTGTGCTCTTTTACAAAAACACAGGAATCGGCCTTTCCTTGTTCAAAACCTAAGGAAAACAGTATTTCAGTAAGTTTTGTATACCAACAGCGAGAACTTTGTTTGAGGCCGTACAAAGATTTTTTTAACTTGCACACCATTCCTTGCTTTACTTGTACACCATCTGGTGGTTGCATATAAATGTTTTCATCTAGAACACCGTATAAAAATGCGGTATTCACATCGTGGTGTGAAATTGTCATGCCTTCCTCAGCAGCAAGTTTCATCAACAGTCTGACACTTTCAAACCTAACTGTTGGTGAATATGTCTCGTGGTAGTCTTGATTAGGAATTTGTGAAAAACCACGAGCTACTAGTCTAGCTTTGTGTCTGACCACTTTACCATGTTTGTCAGTTTTGGCTTTGAAAATCCACCTGCTATCTATTAATTTCATGCCTGGTTCTTGTGGAACCAATTCCCAAGTTTCATTCTGCTTGAGGGAATTCAATTCAGATTTCATGGCATTAAGCCAAGGTTCTGCATCTTTGGCTGACATGTTTTGAACCTCTTTGTAACTGGTTGGTTCAAACACAGAATCTGAATTACTGGCAGTAACAGCAGTTTTGGCAAACTCAATGGAAAAACGCTTTGGTGGTTTTCCCTTGGTGGTTCTTTCGGACCTTCTTACAGTCTCCTGATCATCTGGATCCACTTCCTCCTTAGGGGAATGAGGATCTATTGTGAACAAAGGTTGTTCATCTGCACCAGCCTCTGGCTCATCTTTAACTGAGGCTTGGGCACTGTGAAGGTCTGTATCTGGATCAGACTCTCCACCATCACTAGAATCAGCATCATCAGACTTAACCTTTTTCTTTTCTGGTTTTGGTTTTACATTTCCATCATCAGACAGTGGGTAACATTGGAAAATACCAACTGTGTCCCATTTGGGATTGCAGTCTATGCTCCTGGTCAACCTTATTGCTTTTGTGTCTGTCATCAGAACACGATAAGAACCTTTCTCATATCCTAGAAAGATACCATGTTGACCACACTTACTCAATTTGTCATTTTTCACAGTGTGTACCCAGACTTCTGAACCAAAAATTTTCAAATGTTTTACAAATGGTTTCTTCTGAAACAGCATCTCATACGGAGTACTCTTAATACTTGAGTGGAATCTCCTGTTATAGACATAAGTGAAGCAAGACAGAGCTTCCCCCCAAAAAAGGTTAGAGAGGCCTGAATCATGCAACAGAGTTCTTATCCCTTGTTGCAACGTTTGGTTCATTCTCTCACACAGGCCATTTTGCCATGGTGACCTGGGTGTGGTGGTCAAGTGTTCAATTCCCTGTTCAGAGAGGAAACTTTCAAATTCTTCTGAACAAAACTCACCACCTCGGTCAGTAAAAAAACAGCGTACATGTTCATTGTGCACATTATTAAGCCATGCACAGAATTGCTGAAATCTCTGAAAAGCCTCTGATTTCTTTTGCAACACATAAACCCAGACATATCTGGAAAATGAATCAATCAGAACTAAAAAATACCGTGAATTTCCTCTAGAGGGCGCTAGAGGTCCCACCAAATCAGCATGAATTACTTCATAAGGTTTTGTAACCTCCCTTCCTGATTCTGCACCTTTGGAGGCCTGTTTGATTTTGTTCTCTGCACAAGAGATACATTTCATGTGGTAAGGACACTTCTTAACCTTCATACCATCAACCAAATCTTGCATTTTTGTTAAAGCCTGAAAATGAAGGTGACCAAACAAGCGATGATAATCATGAATACAATGGTTATGCAACTTCTCATTCTTATCAATTGATATGTTGCAGTGGGCCTGTTTAGTTTTCTTAGCTGTACCAGCTGTTGCACCTGTAACAAAAGGCAATACATATAAACCATTAACACATTTGGCATAAAGAATGAGTTTGTTGTCTCTAATAATGTCACATCGGGACTTTGTGAACACCAGCTTGAGACCTTGAGAAGTAAGCTGAGAAACACTCAACAAATTGTCCTGCAAATGAGGTGCATACATAACATTCTTGACTGTTGCATTAAGATTCTGCAGAGAAATCGTTCCCTGGCCAGGTGACTTTATCTCTGACCCATCGGCCTGTTGAATTCGGCCTTCCTGTCTCTGCAAATTAATGAAAATGCTTTTATCATTAGAAACATGGCGCGTCGCCCCAGAATCTACAACAAAAACAGAGTATGCATCCTTATCAGTACAACGAGAGATCAAAGCCTTTTGTGCAGCTGGCCCTTGAGGTCTGCGTCGTCCTCCACCACCTTTGAAGTTGCCCTTCTTCTTTGAAGCTTTCTTGCAATTACTCCGATAATGACCTAGCTCTCCGCAGCCATGGCAACGTACTGACTTCAGTGCCTTTGCAGTAGTTTCACTTTCTCCTGCTGAAGGCTTAGAAACATTTTCAGCAGCTTTGCCCCGGCTTTCTTTAACAGTCTGTCTGCGGTCAAACTCATTTAAGAGCACGCCAGATACATGATCCGGTGTTAAACGATCATTAGGCAATGCTGATAACTGAGAAGCAATAGCATCATACGACTCATCCAGGCTATTAATCATTAGCATGGAGAAAACAGCATCAGAAAAAGTCAAGTCTCTTTGGATGAGGTCTTGTCTAAGACGTTGTAATTGGGACAGATGGCTGGGCAAATCGCCATCTTTCTGCAACTCCAGTTTACACAATTTCTTGAAAAAAAGAATACTGCTCCCTGCTCCCTGCCTAAGATGCAAATTACGAAGTTTGTCCCAAACAGCTCTTGCCGTTTCAGCATCTTCTAAACTAACCAACAGGGTATCACAAACGCCCAGAACAATAGTCCCTCTGGCTCTTTGATCAGCTTCATGCCAGGCATCCCAATCATCGTCATCTTGCTGTGGGGGATCATCCTCAATGGTATGGAAAAGCCTTTCCCTTTGTAAAAGCGCTTTCATTCTAACTTGCCAGGTAGGGTACGTCTCTGGCGTAAGAGGAGGAAAAGAGAGAGATATCTGGCCAAACTGTGCAGAAGACATGCTTGCGTTTTTAACTGTAGCAAACACCACTTCTTCATACAACAAAATAAGCCTTAACTCCCTTTAACTTCACTCCCCCAAACTCAGCACAATTAGCAGGAATCTGGAAAAGCGTCTCTGCTATCTGTTCTGGCAGCTAAACAGCATACCATTGTAAATCAATTCTGTAGCTTGAAAACAGCTCCGAAATGAAGCAGCCGAACTGTCTCACCAAACACAGCAGCAGCACGTCTCAGCAGCCTTCATCTGCAGAGGAACGAAAACCAGCCGGTCTGCAACACAGGAGGAACGCCAACCAGCCACTTGCCACCATAGGAGGAACGAAGCCATCCGCCTCTGCTACCATATGTTGATTTAAGCCAGGATCTATCCAGGTCTTGTGCCCCACTTCGTGCCCCGACTGGGCCAGGCGATAAGACTGGAACACCTACAGCTCAATCATAAATATCTGGACTCAAGACTGTCTGTCATGAGCACCCTCACTTCCTCAGAGGTCGAATAAAGCGCTGGCTATTTTAACTTGAAACAGTTCTTCTTTATTTTTCTACAAGCTACAATATATACATAACTATACAGCCTGTGTGGCTAGGTTTTCTTCCACACATCTTATCTCCAGAACGAACCCTGTCTAACACACACAGTGAAGGTCACATTCTGTCTGGCACAGAGAAGTTAATTAAGAGATCAAAGACTCAGTTCCCTCCCCCTTCTCTCAGACCATAAGTCACACGATTCTCACAAAGGGAGGGGGTGAAATACTAACAGGGGCACTGTGTGTGGGGGGGGAAATGGTGGCTAGCTGGCTGCCCAGTACTGAGCACCTGAAATGTTTTTCTAAGAGGGATCCCATCTAGGCATTTGCAGTGGATCTTGCCAAGGTGTTGATGCCACAAGGAAACTGGGTCTGAATTAATTAGAAGAGACCGAGAAGAGGGGCGGGGGCATTGGAGTACATTCTGAGCTAGAGAGCAGTTATCAATACCAGAAATGAAATGAAACCAACTCCCAGGATTTCACAAAAGGTCGACTCCTTATTTCATTTCAGCAGCTTTTCAACTATCGCTGAATTAAAGGTAAAAGAGTCGGACACGACTGGACCTAATGGTCAGGGGCCCCTTTACCTTTAAAGGGGTCCAGTTGTGGATGACTCTGGAGTTGTGGCACTCATCTCACTTTATTGGCCGAGGGAGCCAGCATACAGCTTCCAGGTCAGCATGACTAAGCTGCTTCTGGCAAACCAGAGCAGCGCACGGAAACACCATTTAGCTTCCCGCCGGAGTGGTACCTATTTATCTACTTGCACTTTGACGTGCTTTTGAACTGCTAGGTTGGCAGGAGCTGGGACCGAACATTGGGAGCTCACCCCATCGCAGGGATTCGAACCACTGACCTTTCAATCTGCAAGCCCTAGGCTCTGTGGTTTAGACCACAGCACCACCTGCGCTGCTGAACTACTGGGTGTCAAAAACCCTTCCCAAACTACTTCAAATCAGCTAGCGATCTACCAGTAGATTTATCTGCCCACAGTGGTCTAGGAAGAACAGTGGGAATTCTACTTCAGGGGAAACTGACCAGGAGAAAGTGAAGTAGATGAGGATTTGGATGGAAAATATAGTTGGATTTAAGACTACAAGTTAACTTAGCTAGCTAGTCTCAGGGCATCCCTACTTATTACACTGCATTAAAAACAAACAAACCCAAATACCAATTTGTTGATGCAGTGGGCTGATCCTGCCATCAAAATTAACTTTAATTGTTAGCACCCCTGCACAATTCGAGCTTTGCTGTTTAGACTGAAACATTGGTAATGATAAATGGTGCTTGCCAGTGAATTGTACATGCTGCCTACTATATGTCTAAGCAAGTTACTTTCCTAGGTAGGAGATGCAAGTTGACAGTAGTATCAGAAGCTAACAAAAATGACCTTTACTTCCACACAGATCAAGTTTGGATTTAACGGAGGAAAAAATATCCAGAAAGACCTGGAAACATGACCTATATTTTCCATAGACATCCTTTTCATTTACTTTGAATCCCTTTATCCCAAACCCACATCACCTCCTGATAGACCCCCACCCTGAGATCTCTGCTAAGCTGAACAGTGCCTTCAAAACTGTATTCCTTGAAATTTCCAAGACACAAGAAACAATACACTTGAAGTCACCTCAGAGTGAGATCTGTGCCATGCTGTCAGCAATCTTTCTCAGAATGTCTCACCTGGCCTGAAATGTTAAAAGCTTACAAGGCCCAGGAATCTAATTGCCCTTTGGACCTATGGGTGGGTTAATTTATTTCTGTGGGATTGTGCAATTATGTTTGCTGTTCACATATCTCAGGGTGGCTTGCAGGAACCCAGAGGTGATGCAAAAGCCTACCTGGCTCCCCAATACAACCTTTGCCTTAGGCAACACCCCTATGCAGGCAAGATACTGACATCAGCTATTTCTTAAAACACATAAGAGAGCTGTTTTTGGTGTGTTTCCTTAAAGATCACATGGTTCTTCAATTTTTGTTAATTTTTTTTGCCCATCACTTGAAAACCTTTGGCCTAAGAGTATTATGGAAACCGTTCCATATAAATAACAGTCAATCTGCATTTTTCATTACATTTTAGTAGAACTACAGTACAGTGCATATATATTTCAAAAATCTTTCAAATAGGCTATTCCCTTTTTCTTTCTTTCTGAGTGATCTGTCCAATAGATAAGAGTTGTCATGTGGGTTTGTTAAGAAGTTCCACTCTCTTCTGTGCTACTGAAATTAGGAAATGGTATGAGAAATGAATGTTATGCTGCCCAGTGATGTGAGTACCTTATTTTGCCTCCAAGTATCAAGGGGTTGAACGTCAAGCCTCGCAATCCGAATAAAAATGATGCTCTCAGTGTAACTTACAGCCAGTCAGGGGCGTCGCTGGGGAGGGGCGGTGGGGGCGGTACGCCCCCAGTGACAGGGTGAAAAGCGGTGGGTGGGGGTGAGAAGCGGCGGCCCCTCCCGCCACTCCCACGCACCGCTGCTCCCTCCTTCACCCAGCAGCACATGGAAGGGGTGCTTTCCGCCGCTTTTTTCGGCGGGGGGGGGGTCGCCCAGCGAGGGAGGGTGTCACGCTTGTCACCCCTCCTCGCTAGTCGACCCCCCCGCCGAAAAAACCCGCGGGGGGGCGGGGAAAGGAAGCAGAGCCGGGGCTTGAATGCAGAGCACCGGCTCTGCTTCTTTTTTCCCCTTTCCGACGCTTTTTTTTCGGCGGGGGGGGTCGACTAGCGAGGAGGGTGTCACGCTTGTCACGCCCTCCTCGCTGGCCACCACCCACCGCCGAAAAAAAAAGCCTCGGAAAGGGGGAAATTCCCCCTTTCTGCACCCATGTGCGTCGTGACGTCATGATGACGTCACGACGCACGCGTCGTGCCCCTCCCCCAGGGGGGTTCCTCTGCGCTGCCGCCGCCCCCAGCAGCGCAGAGGCTAGCAACGCCACTGCAGCCAGTTAAAGGTTCTTTGGTCCTTTCATTGGCTGTAAATAATCTATGCAGTGCCATTTTATGACACTGCACATACCAGTGGAATCCACATGAGAAGTGCAAAGGTGGCAGTGCTCAGAAGGGTTCTGTGTGTTTATATCCAGTGTAGAGTTCTTAAGCCTTAAGTATGCTATCAAGTCAACCCAAAATGGCTGTGCCTCAGCTATGGAGCTTCTTCTGTCAGTGTTCCAAGTATGTCACGTCATAATGTGCCTTTGGTTGTTTTAATTAAGAAGTCATGTGGAAAGAATCCATTACATTTTCTCCACTTCTTACACTAGAGAACACTTGATGAGAGCCACCTTTATTCACCGATACTGAGGTCAGCAAATACAGACCACCATGGTTGTTTTTGTTGTTGCTTTGGTCTTGAACACCTCATGCTTTTGCTTTGCACATTTCTTTGGAAAATGGAAATTCGAGAATTAAGTGCTAGGGATGCATTTAGAAAGAGTGGTGATAAAGCTTCTGGATAAGACTGCTTTTGGTTGTGGACTAGAAAAGCTGGGGGTGGGGAAGTGGAATGGGTGCCTTTGAAAAGGGCATGGCTGGCTGACTGGAACTCTAAACAGAAACATTGAACACTGCACCATTTTGTCATGTGACCCATTTGTTCTCCCCAATTTATTCATCTCTCCTTCTCCATACTTCCTCTATTGCTTCCCCTGTGTAAAAGTTTAGACTGCAAGCTCCTCAGGGAAGGGACCTGCCCTCCTGCACTATGTAAAGCACAATGCATGCTGATATTAATACTAAGTCATAAGCAAAATATTTTGAAACCTTCAAGAGGTGGGGGAAATACCTCGAGGCAGATTTGGATTGGAAAAGTAATAAGCAGGGAAAGTGTTAAATAACTTATCCCTTCCTGAACTCCTTCTCTACCCTGTCTAGAGTGACTATTTCCTGAAAACTGGAGTCTGTTGGGTTTAGTTACATACATTCGTGTGTACTGCGTAGTTAGGCCCTTAGGGAACCCTACAGAGAGATGAATTTAAGATCAAGGACCATTTTGCATTCAAAGGAAAGTTCAGTGAAGCACTTGCATTCTCCTCAGGTCTTGAGAAATTTTAAACTTTCCCTAAGGGAAATACCTAATCCCTTACATAGTTAGCTAAAGGAAACACTGCTTACATGGCCCTTGTATGAGGAATATTTTACGTTTGGTTCCTTGATTATATGGTAATCCTATGGCAGCAAACCCATTGCTTGCCATAAATTGCTAGTGCAGCTGCTGATGTACCTTCTTATAGCTTCATAGGTGGATAAAGTCCTTCTCCAACAGTTAATTGTCTGCCATGCTTATTTGCTGCTGCCTGGCAGATACCTTATTACAGAAATGCTGATGCAGTCTAGCAGGGTGTGTTTACAGGAGAGGAAACAGTGGTTTGGTTTTTCATTTTCTTTTTTTACAGTAAACCGTTCCTTCTTCTAATCAAGGACATTGAAGTTTGCAGAGATGATGATGTTGTGTGGATACATGTTGACAACTCAGCTATTTTCCTGGAGCAGGGAAACAGTGCAACTCTGTAAACAACCACCTTGGCAACAGTGGTGGGAGCCAGGGCGCCTCTCAAATAACATGCCTTCCTTCAGCTTCTTCTCGCTCCCTCCCTCTCTTTGCCCAGCCTTTCGTTTGACAGCTAACTAATTCTGACAAGCATGCTCCTGCAGTGTAGGAGCTGAGGCCTGAGATTTGGGGAGGATTACCCTTCACTATCGAAAAGTTCACGTCATTATGGAGGGAAAGTGGATTTTGTTACCATTGCAGTTTCCACTCGGGATTTGCTGATAAACTAGCAACATTCACACAGCACACTGGGCTGATTTAGAGACAGAGCCCTAATCTCTTGCCAACGAAGATAACTCAGGAACCACTCAACATGCTCCCCCTTCAAAGCACTTGCAGATTTCCTCTCAGGGTCTTCCTAAACCTCAGCTGGACTCATGACTGTCAAGCAGTAGTTGGAGCTAGTAATTAGCTTTTTGAGTGAGTGGAAAGCAAAGTCTGTTCCCCCCCTTTCCATTTTTTTTAAAATGAGGTCGCAAAATGGGAATTTACTTTGGAAAATGAGTTTTGCTGATGTGCAGCCACTGGTGGATTAAATAACATATGGATTCCTAGATCAACTGTAATTCCAAACAAACCCAATTATTTAACCTCATACATACATAGTTAGGTACATCCTGCTTCTTCAAGGAGAAGCCCATGAATAGCATCTAGCACAACACTCTTTGATTGAGTTTATGATGCTAAAGAGTACAACATATCATTACCATAATCAATCATTATCAGTACTGTTTATTATCTGCCCTTTACCCCAGGTCCCAGGGTGGGTTACAACAGTTAAGAGACAATGCTAAAAACAGTTTAAACCAACTTAAAATTATAGAAATAAGATGGTCCTAAACAAAACTGGCAACCAATGCACCTGGTTATATCAGGCCCGAAAGATACCCTAGCCAGTAGGCTGGCTGCTGCATTTTGGAGCAATTGATGTTTCCATGTCATCTTCAAGGGTGGCCCCATGTAAAGGACATTACAATAATCCAGTATGGAAGCTACCAGAGCAGGGAACATAGTGGCCAATTCATCTCATGGTGAATTCATTGTGTCTGTTTAATTGCAAATATACATAGTGGAAGGAAACAGACGCCCATGTTCCATTCACTTTTACAGGGGTTGGGAGCTTATTCACCCCAATGACGGGGACTCAGACTTGGCCAACCTTGATTACAGGATCAAAGCCTTTTTAGCTTCCAGTTCTTTGATTATTACCTCAATTCCCCTCTTACCTATGCTTCAAGGAGGATGTATGCTTCAAACTTAAATATTAAATCAATTTTTCTTGTTTTCTCCATATGGCTTTTCAAACAGCTTCCTCTTTTCGTTTTCCTGATTTTCCTTAGTATTCATCTGTCTTTCTTGCTTTTCTTTCTTGTTTAGTTGCTTCTTTAACCTCAGCTGAAAGGTGACTGTTCCCACATTTGCTCTGGCAGTGATGCAATCTAAGTAATGCCATTTTGCATACCTATCAAAAGTTTAGAGAGTGTTCTTTTGCCCAAAGGTGCACATTAAGCCGCCTTGAAGTGAATTATTGTGTACTTAGGCAAATGTGTCTTAAATGCAGTTAACAAGTCTTGTGATCTATTCCTTCTGCCATATAAGGAAGCAATAACACATCACTACCATTAGCAAATGTCAATGGCAGGAGCAAGAAAAGCAATTAGAAGACAATTACAAGATGCTTTATATACTAGCATAATTAGTAAACATTTCAACTATAAGATTTAGTGTGGTATCTGACTAAGTGCAGACCCATCAAAATCAATAGATTAAGTTAGCCATGCCCATAGATTTCAATGGGTTACTATGGGTTTGACTTTGACCTAGTTGCATATAAGGCTTAGCTTTTCAGATGGAGGGAATCAGGAATATACACACTGTGAAAGCTGATTTTTGTGACTAGGTTAGATAAACTAAATGCAGAAAACTGGTGATTTGACACTCCACCTCTGTAGCTGCAGGGAAAGGAGGTTGAAGGCTGCTTCATACATGGCAACATTCCTACACACCAGCCTGGTCACATCTTTAGATATTCAGGAGAGACTATGCTTCAAGTAGCTTTGTTAGCAGAGGTATGTAATGCTTCTACAAAGGAGAGAGCCTTTTTATGGATTTGGAATGCTCTTCCTAAGGAGCATGTCTGGTGCTTTTTTGGCACCAGATGAACACCATTCTATGCATCAGTTTAAAATGGACTCTCTCAATAACTTTCATATAGAACACCATTAGCATGGCGTTCTAATGCCACATGCACTAGTAAGATGACCCAGGTATCTGGCATGGGCAAATTTCTCATGCATGTCCCATATCCCATTAAGTTCCACATCAAACTTTAGAATTTGTAAACTATCCAGATTAAGAATATGTGCACTAATAGCCTTGTATCTGTTTTTGTGGTTCTTGTAGTTTGCCAAAAGAAATGCCTTTGAAGCAGTCAAACTATGTGTGCTAGATGTCCTGGGAATGTCAGAAAAATTATTTGTTTACAACCCCCCCCTTTAATAACAGCTGAAATTCATAGGCGGCTGCATTTTTCACAATTTTCCATACATTTAAATCTGGTATGTGGTTTTGTTTATGACAGGAAGTGGGACTCAAGAAGCAGAACAAAAAGAGAGCTGTGGATGAGGTTTTGTTTAGGCAATGTTCGGCTCCTTGCAGCAATCTGATCATTTACAGATGGTTCACGTGGGACTGCTACGAGATCCAAGAGCTGAATATAATGCAGCTTCCAAGCCGCTCCATGCTTAGACCTTACTACAGCTCAGTTAATCTAAACAATGAAAGGAAGTCAGTTATTTAATGCCATACGGATAATACTCTGCAGAAAGAAACTCCACCCTCCGAGACCAAAGCTGGAGACTGAGGCTTTGCAAGGAATTCAATAAGGCCCATGCAGTTTTATAGCATGAGATCACCACTCTGAAGATTAATAGTTAAAAGCTAAGGTCATCTGATTCTTTGACCTTATTTTAAACCACATAGCTGCTGTGTTTTAAATCCCAGGATCATGCCTGGAGTAGAAATGGTAATAGTTTCCAAGACTGTTGCAACTAAGAAGGCAAGGTTTTATTTTAACAAAGAAACTTTATGAAATGTGTAGGACGAAAAAAAGGACGGGGGAGTTTTCATTTTGCAAAAACTGTTCTGCAGATAGTTTGAAGAGTGATTGTAGCAATAAAGAAAGCTAGAAGGTAACCAGAAGATGAACTTGAATTAACAACAACTTTCATTTGCAGATGATTTAAAAGGACTATTGCATATGAAATAAATCTGTTTTTCCTCAGATACTTACACAGCTGTGTATAGAGCAATCTAATAAAAAATATAGTAATTAGTATTCTGAAATTGGGTATATCTGATGGTGTGTACATGTGTTTTAGCTGTTGGGCCCAGCATGCCATTTGACGTCATGCACTCACCATCTTGGTCGCCTGGCTGGCACCCACAGTGAAATTTTTGTGGGTGCCTTGGCACCCAGGGCCCCCCAGAGATGACACCTATGCCTGGCGGATTAAAGATTCATCACCGCTGGCTTCCGTCATAGCACATTCACTTTCCTTTGGGGTTTTCAGCCCTATACTGCTTCCTCTGGTAATATATGATTAGTTGGTTTAAAAGCAAACACTGCAACCTCAAGGACTACTGTCCCCATAATAAGCCACCTGAAACTTCTGAAGAACTTCGCCCTTTCAGTGAGAATTTTGCCCTCTCCTCAGTTTCATGCCAAACGTAATTGAGAGCTATCTGCTTAATGAAACAAAGTCACAAGCACTTCACAAAGACACACAAACAGACACAAACAAGTACACTCAGAGAATGCACTCCCCTTGGCCGGTCTGCTTGCTTCAGCAGCTGCTCTCCTGAAGTCCTCCATCTGCCAGTGACTATCTTTCTTGTGGGAAGAATCTCCACCAGAGGAAGTGTCAATTTGGCACTGAGCTCATGTTGGAAAGAGATTGGACTTTATTTAAATAACTGGCATAAATAGCTAATAGCTTAAAGATGGAACAACAGATACTCACAGAAATCAGAAAAGCAAGACCCCTCTAATTTCCTCTGGCTTTTTGAATCCATTTAAATAATAGTGGTAAAATTACAAGTGAAAGATTTGAGACGAGGACTCAAAATTTTACTAAACACATAAAAAGTTGTTATCAAGATGAAACATTCTTCTTAAGAAATCTATCTTGACCAGCTTATGATACTTAGCAAATACATTCCAAATTCAGACAGAATATGCCCTTGAAATTTATCATGCTTTTTCCTTGCTTGGATGGAACATGGGTTGTGGGAATACATAGAAACCTCTGACTAAAATGGCTAAAATATAGAAAGGTAAGATCTAAACCTGTTGCTCAACTCACTTTGCCTCTGTCCCCACCTACCACTGGCATGTGGCCTCCAGAAGGTTGTGTATCAGGATATGTGGCCCTTGGCATGAAAATGCCCCCCCATTCAAGTACTGAAACCTTCAATTTTTAAAAAAGGTAGCATGAAGTTAGTCTACCTATAGTCTGTGTTTTTTAAATAGCATGCAGATGAATTATCAATTGTTCAATTCTGCAATTACAATTTTCTATTTTTTTTAAAGAACCCACAGATTAGGGACAGGAACCTGCTGTCATCTAGTTTTCTGTTGGATTCCAGCTCCCATCATACCCACCCAGCATAGCCAGTCAAAGTTGATCAGAGTTGTAGCACAACAGCATCTGGAGGGCCACTGGTTTTGCATCGCTGCTGCAGAACTTTGCAGTTTAATTCAGATACCTTAGCCTCAGCACAAATTGTTTTCAATGTGTTCAGCACTGAATCTATTTTATATGCTCTGGTCAAATTAAGACAGGGAGGGTGAATGGCTATCAGAGGAGGACATGTTAATATTTCAGTTTGTGCGAGTGGCAGATCCAATTTAAGCTGGCACAGAAGACTGCAAATAATGGCCTGCTGAGAAGAGGTGACAGATTATTTCATGCACTGTTTCATGTGCACCCCAAAAGCATACTGTGAAATCTGGCTAAAGCTTTAAAGAAGAAAGTACAGCATATAGCAATATCCAACTAAAGCCGAATGAAACCTAGAGAAAAAGAGTTGTGCTCAAAGAGTTTTACAGCAGATATATCGTGCTTATGTTGGAGTTACATGTAGAAGAAGAAGAAGAAGAAGAGTTTGGATTTGATATCCCGCTTTTCACTACCCGAAGGAGTCTCAAAGCGGCTAACATTCTCCTTTCCCTTCCTCCCCCACAACAAACACTCTGTGAGGTGAGTGGGGCTGAGAGACTTCAGAGAAGTGTGACTAGCCCAAGGTCACCCAGCAGCTGCATGTGGGGAGTGGAGACACGAACCCGGTTTCCCCAGATTACGAGTCTACCACTCTTAACCACTACACCACACTGTCCAAGGTCCAGTGTCCGTGCCCCATTACAAATTTTCTAAACACAAGTAGCCATTACATCACACACTCTTCCACCAGGGAATGCCCTTCAGCAGTTCCTTATTAGGGAGCCAGGCACTGCCTCACACCTCACCTCACCCTGTAGCCCCTTGAGTGCCTTCCCCTGATGGATCAGTCAGAACCCTAGTCAGACCCTCACTGCTGCAACTTGTCCCTTCCTGCTGAGTTATATGAACTCTGAAGCTTCACTGTCAACAGCTGTGTCCAGTGCCAGATTTACATATAAGCTAAACAAGCTATAACTTAGGGCCCCACTCTCTTGGGCCCACCCAAAAAAAAATTCAAGGGAAGAAAAACCTGGAAGTACATTTCCAAAATATAAGATAAAAAACAAATAAAATAAAACCTACATACAGCAACAATGTTTTGTGTTGTGTAGGCTCCTTAATAGCTTAATAAATATTTCACTATTAATATACTTCTTCTTAATTGTATTTCAGTTCAACAATTACTTTGATAAATACATATTTTGTTATGTGCAAATGGCTTTAGATACCCACTAGGTCCATAAATTACCATATAGCATACAGGTATATTCAACACAAAAAACAGTGACAATTTGTTGTTGACAAAGGACAGCTGGACCTATAAAGGGCTCCATTACCTTCAGCAGTTTAGGGCCTCATCAAACCTAAATCTGGCCCTGGTTTTGTCTTCCTCTGCTGTTCCCTATCTGGTTTATCTCCAAGCCATTCTCTACTAGCAAGCTCAGCTGATCCTGCATCCATGCAGGAAGGAAAGGGGAGCAGTCTTTGGCAGTCCTTTATAGGCTACAGAATGCATTACTTTTCATACATTTAATAATAATAATAATAATAATAATAATAATAATAATAATAATAATTTATTTGTACCCCAGCCACTCTGGTCGGCTTCCAACAAAGATTAAAAATACATTAAAATGTCACACATTAAAAACTTCCCTAAATGGACCTTTGGTCCATTCCACAATTTTTGTGAATGCACAAATGCCTGGGAAGCAGCAGCATCTTTCTCCCATTATTATGCGTGTTGATTGGCACTTTTGCAGACTGAGGCAGGCTTCTTGATCAAATAAAGAGGCAACTGTATATGCACAAGGGCATGTTGCAAATGTGCCACTGAACATATTTACAAGAAGGAGAAGAGGGGGTGGAGGGGGGGAATATGTGATTATCCCAGTGTGGGGAAGTGGTAACCATTATAATGGAGCTTCTTGGCTAGTCACCCTCTTTCATTTATTTTTTTATGAAAATTTATTGGTTTTACAACAAACAACAGACAAATATAACACCCACATTGACCCAACACCCAACTAAAAATAGACAAATACACAAACGCCAATAATTCTTCTTCTTATACTGTAAGAAAAAAAAATTCCTTGGTTGAATCTTGATACAGACTTCCCCTGCCTTTTCACCTTCGGTTCTAATCCTAATATTACTTTAATAACATCATATACCATCATAATCTTAAAAAATCAAAAATCTAAAAATTAAAATCTAAAACACTCTTCTTAACAAATCTTGTTTTATAATAAACAATATTTTCCCATTCTTATCTTAACATAGATCGAGTCATATTATAACTTCGTATTAATTCCACACAAGATTCTAATTCTTAACCCATTATTTTCAATATAGATCATAACAAAAATCTTCATTCACTATAACTGCTGTTAATAACAAAAATTTAAATATCTCTTTTCTTTGTCTAAAACTTAAAGTCTTGACACACCGGTTTCAGGTTACCATAATAGATCCCTTTTTCCTTTTTACCCTTAATACAGCTCACCCAATCCCCCTTCTGTCCATTTTCTTTGGTCGTCTTGCTCCAGAGCCGCTCCTCGGAGTGTCCTTTTTCTTTACAAGTCCACAGATCCAGACTAAGTCCACAACAATCCTTGCACAGAACATCCGGGTATGCACCTTTTCTTCCGGCCTCTCCAGTTCATCGTCACATTCTTCTTTTATTTGTAGACATAAGCATAAAATTTTCACCTTCGCTCCCGAGCTCTCACCTCGAGAGTTAGATATAACAATTTTCTCCGTCCTGGGTCTGCCAACCCCAAAGGACGATCCATTTCTCCGGAGTCGCCATATCATTCCATCCTGTTGTTCAATCAACCCCTTCAGTTCCGTGCCAAGGTTCTCTTCCAATGCAGCCATTTCCTGTGAAGTCTCCTCTGTGGGATATAACTTTTCTGACATATGACAATTCAATATTTCCAATTTTCGGTTAAGCAGTTCCAGTCTCAATAAAATAATCCTTTCTTCATCACTCATTTCACAGCTCGTAGCCAAGTCAAAAACAAAGCCAAGCATGGCAGAAGCGGGCATAGGTGTCAAATTACAGTTTCGATTTTCAGACTTCTCCATCTTAATACCAGTAACTTTCCATTCAGTCACAGTCCTTCACGGCCATTTTCCCTGAATCCAGGGCACAAGAACCACAGATTTTAAAAAGAGATATTGTCCACCAATTTATTCCCCAAAGGGAAATCCAGAAAGTCTCACTTGTCAAACTTTAAATACTTTGTAGCCATCGCTGTAACAGCAGTCTCTTAAGCTGGTTATTTTCTATCCCCCGAAGGGAGAGACGCAGGCTCCCTTTCCAAATATCACCCAGGTCGTCAAAAAAGCGCAAAAGCAAGTCTGATCCAATACTCACGACCACCGGGATTCTTAGACTCCAGATTTGACAGGTAGAACATTGACGCTCATCGCGGGGGCAACCGCCGCTCCGTGTTCCGGTTGGGGCATGTCCCCTGAAGCCCGGCTCCGTTTTCCCTTCACCCCCACTCCCCCTTTACAGGGGGAGCGAGAAGAAGAAGAAGAAGAAGAGTTTGGATTTGATATCCCGCTTTTCACTACCCGAAGGAGTCTCAAAGCGGCTAACATTCTCCTTTCCCTTCCTCCCCCACAACAAACACTCTGTGAGGTGAGTGGGGCTGAGAGACTTCAGAGAAGTGTGACTAGCCCAAGGTCACCCAGCAGCTGCATGTGGAGGAGTGCAGACACGAACCCGGTTCCCCGAGCGAAGGGTTCGGAGCCACAGTGGGCATAGCCGGGGAGCCCAGGGTGCGGGACGCTCTTCCCGCACCCCATCGGAGCCCCGCTTTGCGGTAGCGGGGCTCCAACCCCCGGGACGGACTGGGTCGCCTCGCAGCCGAGGCAACCCACGACCGCTCCGCAATGGCGTCGCCGCCGGAAGTCCACCCTCTTTCATTTAACCCACCTTACAAGAGGATAATGATGATGGCAGATGAAAATACTATATGAAACAACAACAACAACAACATTTAGCCTTTATGTAATACCTTGACTGTTCAAAGCACTTAAAACACTATTTCTCTTGGGCTTTTTATCTGTGGACATTTCTTCACAAATGGACACCAACCAGATTATTAATAAATAGACTTGTGATTTCCCCTCAAATCATACTGATATCTTTACATGAAATTCAAGACCTTTCCAAACTCTGTCATGGTCTGTGTTTCCAGTTCTTTGTGGATTCAGAATAGAAGCCCATGCAGTTGCCTTCTACCATCCCAACTACAGGTGACCTTTCTCTGTCACTTAAATTTTCTGTTGTTTGTGCAGCTGCTATTGCTACTACTCAGTTATTAAATTTTGGTTGGCCCAAACATTATACTCACCACATGGAGCCATCTATAAACAGCAATCCTGTTGTGTCTTCCCTTTTGCTCTGTTATAATCTTGGGCATAGTGTGGTTCTTCAGGACTGTGTGGAGATTCGGCTTGCCAGCAATGTACATATTTAGCCATATCTGGCACTGCTGTGGAAATTCTGCATGCCATCTGAAAGAAACAAGCCCTCAAACATGTTCTCTATCCTAAACAGTCTATATAGCAAAGTGATATTATATTGTCAAAAGGATGTAGCTTATTACTAGGGATACAATAGGATTAAATTTCAAATGATTAATTATGGCTACAGTCCTATATCAACTAAGCATAGGAATAAGCCTCATTGAACTCAGTGACATTTTTGAGTAGAAATGTATAGGATTGGGCTGTTAATTAACAGACTGATCTATCTGTAAAAAAATGCATGTGCTATTTCAAGTGATATTTCTAAAATAAAAATAGGGATTTATAAATCTGTCAATCTCAGTTTCTCTCATTTCATCATTTTTCTTCAGCAACTTGCCTTTAAAAAAACTTTATGAAAATTCGCCTGCATTTTAACTGGAATTTCTTTTAATAAATACATTTTTATGCAGTTTTGACTAATGTATATATATTTTCTAAGCAACATTTCCTAATATATTGCATTTTGTATGTTACTTTCATGAATAGATGCATTTTAGTGACACATTGTTTGGTTAGAGAAATGCACCACAAAATTCAGAGAAGTGCAAATCTTGAAAGATAGCTGTGCTTAATTTCATATTTTGGTTTCAGACATGCAAATTAGGTAGTTTCTCATTAAAATATAAACAAAATTGAAGCTTATAATCCATCCCTGAATAAGAAACATATTTTATTTGTTTTTAGATGATGCACAATTGTGTCATAGCAGGCATTGTTTTAGAAGAGGCATTTTTTCTCTGTGATAAAGAAGAGGGAATACTGCTTTTAAAAAATCATGATTTTTGTAGACATATGTATTAATAATAAAATTTAAAACCTCCTTCCCATTTAATTGGGGTACTTTTTCAGTTGACAGTTTTTTAAAAAATCCAGTCCTATTAAATGTTGTAGCCCTATTTATTGCCTAAGCAATAATAACTAACCAAAAATGTTGATTTTGTTATATTAAAGGATCCAGAGATTAAGAATAAAAAAGCAGAATGCATTTTTACATTCAATGTATCACATTTCTAGAAATGCTAATTAATTCAGTAGTTATTTCTGTTTCTCCAGCATTTAAAGCTTTGTACCTTATATCTACAACCAGTAATTTCCTATCAATGGCTTTAAATGTTCCTTATAACACAATCCAATGCATTGTTTACTCAGGAAAAAGTCCCACTGAGTTAAATGAGGTACACTCCCAGTGTGTATATGATTGCAGCTTTGTGTACTTAAAACTTAGAGCAAAGTAGCTTTGAAACAGCCTTCAGCTAGGATAAGTTATGAAACTATAGCATTTGAGCAGAAATATCTGTCTTTGCACTTGCTTTACAATAAAACTATTTTGAAGTAGATGGAAAAGGCACCCACCTTGTTAGCTATCTCCATGCAAAGAGTGAATTATTCACTCAAGAGTAAGAAACAGCCTAGACTGAGGTAATAAAGATTAATGCTTTATAGGTAGTTCTACTGCAGGCTTTCAGCTAAGCACTGTGGGAAGATATGCTTTTGTACAGGACACAGGAACCCAGTGGACTAGCCAGCAAATTCCTCTCTACATAATTAGTCTTTGCAAAAATGAATGTCCAATGCTACCCTGGAACAGCTGCCATAACCTCCACAAGAAACCAACGTCATTCTCACAGTTGCCTGCATATATACAGCAATATTTCTCAGAATCCCATGGGATAGTAAAATCAAGAATATATACCCCAAGACATAGGCTTTTGGATGAAAACCATCTGTTTCACTTCCCTTCTCTTTAAGGCTCTTGCATAGACTCCTATACCCTAAAGAATCAATCCAACATAGGAAGAGGAAGTCATAGCAATCCAAACTATGATGGGTTGCATACTTTTGCCTGTGGGCCACAAGGGAACAACAGACTCCTGTGGTGTTTGCTTTGAAATAGGCTTGTGGAAAGAGAAGTTCTCTGGGAAGCTCAGTCTGGGGCAAAGTTCAGGCTGTAAAGATAGAGTACTGGTTGTAACTTCCGCAATATATGAAAGCATTTTTGACAATAGGACTGTTTTCAGTGAAAACGTATGAAGATCTCCTATTTCCTGGAGGTCACGTAGCAAATGCCTTAGAATCCTTTCTCCCACATTCAATTAAATGGCATTGTTTTCTTGATGTTGTTGTTGTTGCTGCTGTTATTGTTTTCAATTTATTAGTTGCTTGCTTTACAATTGCAAGGTCATTTTAGGTATATTCATGAGTTAACTACTATGTTGCCCTTTAGATGTTTTCCCAGCCACATGCAAGTTGGGGAGAGCATCTGCATAATGCAACCATGTAGGCAGTGTAGTGTGGGGGAGCAATTCTGAGTCCATGGGAAAGAACCATGCCTGCACAAAAAACCTTAAATGTTGACTTCAGCAGAAACCTCTAAATCTGAAATCTTTCCCGAAAAATGAAACCTATAATCCCAGTCTTCCTGTTGCAAGACCCTGACTAATAGCTGCCTCTGCCATTCCGACTGACATTGCGGAACAATAGACACCAATCACAATGGGAGACAAGGAACAGTTAGGGATACATCTCTCTCACACAAAGCAAATTTCAGTAGTCAATCAAAATGGTTTCCATTTCAATGCCAAAATTCAAAGAACGTAGTAGAGGATACCGATGCAGAAACAGAATTGTGAGCTAGAATGATCAGGTGCTGTCTCTGCCATGGATTCTCTCAGTCTCACTTGGGACTCTCCACTCCCATTTGCAAGTACTCACCCATCTTACGGGATCGCTTGTTTTAAGGATGAATGAGAAAATGTATGTGTGGAAAAGGGATGCTCAAAGATTTCACTTGAGCTGTATTTTTAAGCAAACTTACCCTGTTTTACACTTCCTGGAATAATATGCACAGGATCAGAGCACAGTTATGCTTTGGGTTTTGCACTTTTTAGAATGGCGCAGTGCAGTTCTCACCTCACAAAAATGTACTGAAATGCATACAAAGATGTGCACTGCAATACAATATTATTATTATTAGATTTATGCCAAAACGGGTGGGCTTGCAGATGAGCACATGTGTCATGGACTTTTTGGGTGCAGAGGAATCTTGGAAAGAACCAGCTAGAAAACTATGGAGGGAGGGAGGCTCAGAGACTGGGGAGTAGGGATGGGACAATGATGAGTGGAAAGAGGGAGAAGACTGGAGGGAGGAGAGGTCAGAAGCTTAGTGATGTGCGAGAGTCTATAGCAGAGAGAAGTCCAGAATCAGAGACAGAAGTTCAAGCAGGAGATGAGGGAGGCCAAGAGGCAGAAATGAGTTAGGATGCCCCATCTCCCCCACTGGTGTTTCCCCATCCTGCTGCAACAAGCTCCCTTCCCCCCTTTTCTCCCAGAACCAGAAAAGGTCTGAAAAGGGTGGAGAGGATTGCTTCACACAAATGGGATCTCTGATTGCATGGGGGAAAACCCTGGAGAGGTGGGAACATTCAGTCTCAGCAACTGATCCATGGCGCAAGACCTACTGGAGATGAGCTGCTGTGCTCATTAGGGCTGACACTCTGCCAAGACTGTGCAGATTGCGTTCTTGCTAATAAAGAGTTAACTCCTACTTGCACTGTGTGATTTACTGCCAGTTCACTCCTGTCAAATGCCAGACTAATAGATTGATCAGAGATAGATTGACCTGAAGGTGAAGTACAGTATTATTATTATTATTGTTATTGTTATTGTTATTGTTATTGTTATTGTTATTATTAATTTTTGGCATTTATTATACCACCCAATCAGTTGTGCCCTCTGTCAGGAAGTCACGAGTCACAATATCAGAGGAAGAAGGGGTATGGTGAGAATTGGTTGCCTTGTTTCACACTGTGACATTCTAGTCTCCTAGCAATAGAATGCACAACTCCGATGTGGTCCAAGAAATTGCTAGAGAATGAAGTAGTTGCCATAGCAATCTTTAAACTTTTAATACTGCCTACTCAGTTGTGTACAGCATGCTTAGGGGAGGGAAAAACCTCGAGCAAAACCCACATTTATCCCATTGAATGTCATTAAGCCCATGTTCAACATGTAAAATATTGATGACTTGGAGAGAATATTTTATCCTAATGGATCTCAAAGAATACAGATTCTCTACAGCAAAGCCACCATCAGTTATATGTAACTGTCTTTGAAGGGAAGAGAGTCAATTGGATGCTACAAGGAGGGAAGCTGGAATATTTTATCCTTGAAATCAAGGAAATTTGTCTCATGAAAAAGTTACCTTCGCACAGAGTTCACATAGAATCACTCAGCCAAGAATTGGTGTTTGGATGTTTATTGCCACTTGGCTGTGATTTACAATCCACTCCTTGACATTTTTACAGATAGGTAACTCCCATGGAATTCAGTGGGATTTTCTTGCCAGTAAGGACCATACTTTCCTTTTTTATCTTTCTTGTCCAGCCACATGTAGAAGGCAGGAAACCTATGCAAAGGAATGTGGAGGGGAGAGAGAGGAAGGAGTTGCTAATCACTTTCTATGCCAGCCACTTCTCAGAGACCTTTATTCAAGGAGATTGTGTGATTTGCACAAGCACTAATCAGCTGATCAGCAGCACCTACAAAGCCCCATGCACCACACTTTGGAAGCTCCAACCAGGGGCGTCTTGCCCATAGAGGCAAGTGGCGCGAGGTGCCAGGGCACCAGGTTTTGGAGGGTGCCAGGGAAGAGGTGAAGGCTGGACGCGGCACCTCCCAGCATCAGCTTGCTGCCCTTGTCCGCCTCCACCATGCTGTGCCAAAGCAGCGCAGTGCCTGGAGCCTCCGCCTGCCATGGCCACTGTGGCACAGGTGCCAGGGAAGAGGCAAAGGCTGGACGTGGTGCCTCCCAGCATCATCTCGCCGCCCTCGCCTGCCTCGCTGAAGCAGCCCTCCAGCCTCTGCCCGCCTTCTCCAGCCCCACAAAGCTGCTGGCAATGCCGTATAAAGGTTGGAAACTCTGGGAAATGGGGGTGGGGTGGGCGCCGGAGGGATCTTTGCACCACAGCACTGGATATACTTAAGATGGCCCTGGCTCCTACAATCAGATGGCTGTTTGTACAGGTGATTGGCAGGTGGGTGGCCACTCCGATCTGTCAAACATGGCCCATGGGAGATGAGAGGGTCCTATCTGCTGGTTGTATCCAATTTCCCACTCCTGTCATGTAATATGTAACTTGGCTCTAAAGAAGATAAGTGGGTGAGCTATCTAGAGTGGTAATCCATGTGAATGGTGGGGCTAGCATGCTGCTGGAGTTGTGTGGCAGCAAGATGGCATGAATCAAGAATGTTTACCTCTTCATCTGAAGAGGTATGGGTTAGGGAAGATAGGACAAGGTGGAGCATATTTGCCTCATCTTTAAAAAACCATAAAAACAAGTAGAAACCACCGGGTGGCTTGCCTACAATATCAGTTCTAGCAGCCTGTTAGAAAATCAAATTATCACACATTTTCATTTCATGAAGATTGGTTTAACATTAGCCAATATTGCCCTAATTCACCCTAACAAATTTTGAATGGTCTCTTTATTTCTTGCCTTCTCTCACAAATTCACTTGTTGTCTTCTTTATGCACTGCTTGGCCATTTCCTGATAACAGGGGATAGCAAAGTGTATTTCCTAGCAATGTTCAGAAGAAAGCTTCAGAATGAACTTGTTCCTTTGAAAAAGCTTGTTAACCTGCATCACTTGAGCTATAGAACTACCATGTCTTCCTAGACTGTCAGATACCATTTGAGTAACTGCCTGTGGTATCCTATGAATGCCGCTGTGGAGTTTTGAAGTTACATTATGCACTCAACCAATGAGTTCCTCCTTGTCTTTTTCAGTACAGAGGCACTGAGACAAATCCTATCCACTAGCATATTTACTTTGAACAGTTTTCTATCTACACCAGCTATTCTGGCATAGAGTACATGTTTATTTCTCAATTAAAATGAAAAAAGAGAAACATATATTGTCAATTTTTCACAGTATTATATATTCTACAGTTAGCTGTTTTTGCATTTCTTAAATCACTGCAGTTGTCAACATGCTGCATGTTGACATTTGCCCAAGAATCATGAAGAACAGCAATGGCTGCCTACAGTCAGAAGGAAGGATTGAACACATTGAAATAAATACAAAAACCTGAACATTTACCCACCTTGACAACAACAGATCGTCAATCATTTTTACCTTCTCCAACATGCCGTAGAGAATTCATTTAGCATTTTCAGCAATCAAGGAGTATCATGGGGTGAAAGTGAAATTTTCACAGTTGTATAGAAAATGAATTTCTCTGATTTTCTTTAAAAGACACTCTGATCAAATGAGTTATACAGTATTACTTATGATGGCTGATATTTTGCAGATGTAGCAAGGGAGTGGAGAACTGAAAATATATGGAGACAGGAAAACTGTGAAGCGGCTATTCAGTCACAACCACAGGACAAGTTCTGTTTGCATCGTCCACATTAGACAATGCAATCCTGTTTATGAAGTCATAAAAGATGCAAACTATGGCTTGTGTAGACCACTGAATAGCAACTACTGCAAACAAGTGTGTCCCTCTTGTAACATGCTTATAAAATCACCATTGTTCTTGGGACAGTCTCTAAAGCTGGAGAAAGACTTCAGAACATTGTAAATGGAAGCATCACTTTAATGGTTCTCATGGCATAAATGTACTGAAACCACAGGCAACTTCACTGGGATCCATAAACCATACAGGAGATAAGTAATGATTGAAGTACCATGTCTTCCTAGACTGTAGGATATCAAATTCAGTGGATTTGTAACTGGCTGACTGACCGAACCCAAAGGGTGCTCATTAATAGCTCCTCTTCATCCTGGAGAGAAGTGACTAGTGGGGTGCCACAGGGTTCTGTCTTGGGCCCAGTCTTATTCAAAATCTATATCAATGACTTGGATGATGGGCTTGAGGGCATCCTGATCAAGTTTGCAGATGACACCAAATTGGGAGGGGTGGCTCATACCCCAGAGGACAGGCTCACACTTCAAAATGACCTTAACAGATTAGAGAACAGGGCCAAAGCAAACAAGATGAATTTTAACAGGGAGAAATGTAAAGTACTACACTTGGGCAAAAAAAATGAAAGGCACAAATACAGGATGGTTGACACCTGGCTTGAGAGCAGTACATGTGAAAAGGATCTAGGAGTCTTGGTAGACCATAAACTTGACATGAGTCAACAGTGTGATGCAGCAGCTAAAAAAGCCAATGCAATTCTGGGCTGCATCAATAGGAGTATAGCATGTAGATCACGGGAAGTAATAGTACCACTGTATTCTGCTCTGGTCAGACCTCACCTGGAATACTGTGTCCAGTTCTGGGCACCACAGTGCAAGAAGGATACTGACAAGCTGGAACGTGTCCAGAGGATGGCAACCAAAATGGTCAAAGGCCTGGAAACGATGCCTTATGAGGAACGGCTTAGGGAGCTAGGTATGTTTAGCCTGGAGAAGAGAAGGTTAAGGGGTGATATGATAGCCATGTTCAAATATATAAAAGGATGTCATATAGAAGAGGGAGAAAGGTTGTTTTCTGCTGTTCCAGAGAAGCGGACACGGGGCAATGGATTCAAACTACAAGAAAGAAGATTCCACCTAAACATTAGGAATAACTTCCTGACAGTAAGAGCTGTTCGACAGTGGAATTTGCTGCCAAGGAGTGTGGTGGAGTCTCCTTCTTTGGAGGTCTTTAAGCGGAGGCTTGACAGCCATCTGTCAGGAATGCTTTGATGGTGTTTCCTGCTTGGCAGGGAGTTGGACTGGATGGCCCTTGTGGTCTCTTCCAACTCTATGATTCTAAGTAATTCAATATATTACAAGAGTAGTAAGAACCCACGTGAGATACAGTACATTCACATTTTAACATAGGGAAATCAGACTCATATTGTAGAAAAAATAACCACTACATTTACTGAAAACACAAACTTCCGCATGGAGCTGAATCTAATTGTTCTTCTGTTCTTATTAGCATTTCAAACAAATAATATCATCCCCCACAATGGGGATGTCATGACTAAATGGGAATCTCTAATTATATGAATTAGGAACATCATCTTGAACTATTTACAACTTCACCAAAGCCCTTTCCATGCTTTAAAAATAAAATTGATTAAAAAAAATATACAGCAGGAAAACATTCTATGTTAGCAGGAAGTCTTCCAACCTCCCAGAGTACATATTAAGGGATAATAAGTTTCAGTATAACCTGCACTTAAGACCTGAATCACTGAAGTGGGTAACTAGAGGGATGGTGGAATGGACTGGAAAAGGGAGGGGGACAGACAAGGAGTTGGTTTGTACATTGAAAGGGACTTCTGAAATTTGCAAGGGGGGGGATGTTTATTTTTTTTATCCAGAATGGGGATGAACACTATGAGGGCAGACAAGAACAGTGCAGAAGGGTGTATCCCAAACCATTCAAAGTTTGCAGGTAAGATGAAGGGAATCGAGTGGCCTGTGTCCCAAATAACACACAAGGTCATAGCAGAGCCCTGCTGGATCAGACCAAAGGCCCACACTGTTCCCATAGTGGCTAACCAATTGCCTATTGGAAGCCCACAAGAAGGACATTACTGCAATAGCATTCTTCCACTCATGTTCTTTTTTTTTAACAAGATTTTATTGGTTTTCCATATCAAAACAAATACAGTAAAAAAAACCCAACAACAACAAATACAACAAGAAACACAGCAATAAAAAACAATACATACCTACACCAGGAACACCAACACTCCATACATTTAATTCAAATCTTATTTCAAATCTAATTAGGGGGACTTCCCCCGTTCTCTCCTCTGCTTCCAATTCTAATTTACTTTAATAACTTTCATTCACCTAAATTCATAATCTTCAACTTTAAAATTTAAATCAATTAACATCAAAATATCAAAGTATATATCAAATATCAAAATATAACTTCTTAATACTAGTCTTAACTTCTTATTCCACTAAAACTGCTGCTGATATTAAACTTAAAAAATATAAAACTATCCTTCTTTTAAAAAAACCAGTCCAAGTATCTCTTCTGTAATTCAAATCAAAACTTTTTAACACTCTGACTTCGGGGTACCATGATAAGCCATCCTAATTACACATCTAAAAAATTTTCACCCTACCCCTCTTCTTACCATTTTTTCTCCCCCTCTCGGGATCACCCACCAGACTTGCCTCCACCCCTTTCCAAAACCATTGTCCAGAATGTCCTCTTTTTCCTTGTATCCAAAGGCCAGAGCCTTATCCAAAAACATCCTTGCAGAGCTCTTCAGGAAATATAATGCATCACCATCCAGCATCTCCATTTCAAACTTCCAGTCATCTTCTAATTGTAATTCCAAAAAACTTTTCGTTGACATTCTGATTCAACAGTTCTAATTTCAGGTTGAAAAGTTCTAGTTTCAAAAGAATTATCCTTTGTCCTTGGGTCATTCCCGGATCTAAAGTCATTTTAAAAACGAAACCAAAAATGGCAGAAGCAGGCAGGAAATAACAAAGTTCAGTACTTTTCCATCTTTACACCACAAGTTCCAGCCGCCATTTCCCTCTAATCAGGGTGCAAAAATTATATTCCATCAACTTTGAGAAGAAATACTTTAAAAGTCTCAGTCCTCCCCTAACAGGGGTTTTAAAAGATCGTACTTGTAAAAAAAAAACTCCAAAGAGAAAACGTTGTATCAGTCAAATGCAGCAGCAACCAGATACACTGTTACTTTCTTCTACTTCGGCAGGGGAGAGGAACTGGCTCCCTTTTTACATTCCTCCCCAAAAGCCAATTAGGAAAATTGTAAGTCCAATTAAACTCCGTACTTACAGCTTACGGGTTCTTCTTTTTGCTTCAATTTAAGAAAGAACGATACGCTCATCGCCTGCGGCAGCCGCCACTTCACCTCCCCGGCTGGGGCATAGCCTCCACAGCCCCGCGCCGTTGCCCTTTCACTCCTGCGCCCCTTTTACAAGGGGAACAGGAGAAAGGGTCAGCGCAAAATGGGGCCAGCTGGAGAGCCCACACCGTGGGACGCTCGACCCGCGGCTTAACGGAGCCCGCTGTGTGGTAGCGGAGCTCCAAACCCCCGGGGAGGCCAGGGTCGTCTCGCTGCCGAGACAACCCTCGACCGCGAGCAATGGCGCCCTCGCCGGAAGTCCTTCCACTCATGTTCTCTAGTGTTTAGTTAATTACTTAAATACTTCTACTTAACATTGATTTCAGTGGGACGTGACTTACAATGATTTGGTTGAATTATACTATTATTGCACTACAGTAAGCCCAAAATTTACACATGGGTTACACTCCTGAGATTGCGCCTAAAGCCAAAATTATTAATAGGCAAAATCCATTGGGTTCAATGGCAGCTGAGATTGCCAATGCCATTTTTCATGGAACCTCCCTTTTAATTTACTTTTTATTATTTTGCCACGTGCGTAAAGCAGAATGTGCACAAGTTAAATGCACATAAATTGTGGGATTGCTTACTTTACTCCTTGAATGTTAATTATTGCACCTATTTCACATATTTTGAAGGTTGAATCATTATCTTTACAAACCATATACTTACTAGCTAAATTCAGAGTAAATATGAATAGGAAAAGGCTGCATGAGCCCCTTGAATTTCCCAGGTTAGAGCAACTTGCTATCTGAAGGCAGTAGGGCCACAAGGGTTATACAATCTGCCCGGTCTCTTCCTTTCCCTTCCAGCAACATATGAATGATGCCATGACACAAATGCACACATCTTTAAGTCTACAGGAAATGGTGATCAGCAGTCTGTGATTCAATGTAGAATATTTTCTCCATTGGCAAGGAGTTGGACGAGATGATTTTGGAATCAAATTATTCTGCAATTCATATATCTGGTCCCAGCAGTTTATTATAAAGTTTTGTAACATAGGGAACATAATTGCTTGGGCTCTGATCAGCTTCAAGAGTGTCGTTCCACAGACTCTTTTGTAAACCCCCCCCCCCCAGCTTTGTTCTAGCCATTCCAAAGGCAACTTTTTTTGGAAATTGAACATAATGACTACAGAGACAGTAAGCAATGGGTAGTGCATCCCAAATTTGTCTCATAATTGTTTCTGACTTATCCTGGCTTAATGAGCATGCATTCTGTTTCCTATAAGGACACTCAGAAGAGATCTCTTGAACAACATGGTTGGCACTGTTTCAGTGGAATATCAAAGTAAGCTATTTGCCTTTTCCTTTCTGAATTATTTGCTCACCCTGCTCCCACATAACACACGCCATTGTGAGAAAACAAGACAAGAAGAAATATATGTGAGGGTCTTTCAAAAAGGAAAAAAAAGCATTTATATTTTATATCATGTCCCTTTATCACTGACGAAAAAGCACAAAATTAAAAATTCCCTATAGACAGTCCGCTTGATAGCACTGCTTTAATAATTAAACTGTTTCTTCTTTTTTTCTTTTAAAAGATCTTGATGCATGACGCTTTCATCCTTTAGAAATGCATTAGTCTGACTAAGACAATTTCACAGAAAGCACTTTGATAATACAATATCAGCGATATTTTTCATTGTTCGTTCCCTTTCCCTCCACTCTGCACAGAAATCTCACAAGATGATCGAACTCTGCTTGAAAGGCATGCTCCAAATAATGTCACACTTTTAGAAACGCTGGGATAAGGGAAAGGAAATCCATGGAAGAATTTACAGGATGTTATTACTTTTGTTGTGCTTTATGTTTAGCCCTTCTTGGCTAACATGTAACACCAGGAGCCAGGAAAAGTCATTGTGTTTGTGTGTGCATAAAGCTTTGGGCACAAAAAAAGTTTGTTACTGAATAAAAGTTTGCTACCGGTCTGTTTTAATACATAAAATAAAATGCCTCCAACTAGGGATGGAATAGAAAGTCTGTTCCCAGACTTATATGTGGATCAGACCCCAGGTTTCTGTTGGGAACACAGTTCTCCAAATATTGTGATGCAGTTTTGTTTTAAAAATGGATATATTTCAGAAAACAAACATTCGAAAAGCATATAAAATGCACATTTTAGGGGGAAATATGTATAAAATGTTGGAACAGCAGATATCATTCCAAGTGTAAGGCACAAAGGCAGACAATACCAACATGAAAAAGTGGAGGCACCCTGTGCTATTAGAATGGCAATGGTGCACATCTGAGAGGTGCCATAACTGAGTTCTGACAAGTTCCGGCTGTGGGGGGGGGGGAGTCCTGAAGGCACCTAAAAAAACTGGGAGAAGCAAACTCAACCTATGCTTCTAATTTATCCACCTGCAAAGTAGAGACTCACTTTGGACTATATGATAGTTATTGATTATAATGAATGTTTGTGACCTCACTTCACATATATTTGCCAAACTTTAGAGATGGAAACAATTCAGAACCTGTGCTAGTGTGGTGGAGAATAAACCCAACTATAGGAAAAACCTGGAGTCCTATTCTCACTTAGATAGGAGTAAATATCATTGGACTCTGAGGGACTTAATTCTGAATAAGTATGCATAGGATTGCACTGGACTTGGGATGCAGGAAGGCACGTCTTTCCATTCTGACCTCTGTTTATCACACACAGCGCTGTTTACATTCTGCTGCAGTTTAGCTTCCAATAAAAACTACATTATTTGTCTTGCCTGTCCACTCTGGCGGATTTTTACATAATTAACTGTGTAATTTATTATAATATAATTACATTATTCCACATCATTTCAATGCGAAGGAAATGTGATAGAAATGGGTGGTGGGCAGTCATCAAAAATGTATTGTTTGCATATTGATGCAGCAACAGCCAATACCGATCGTATTTGCTAGATTAATTTCATTTCTGGACATGGGACGAATAAGCAAGCACCAGAAAATCCACTCCTGTTTCCATTTCTGTCAGAATTCTGCAACATTCCTACATTGAACATTGGTATATTTATCCTAAGTGGAAGTCTTAACCCATTCACAAACAAACAAAAAGCATAGTGTGGATGCTGGGATTCCAAGGTGGAGCATTTGGCTCTCCTAAGAACCAGCTGTGCCTTTTTAGGGCTAATGGATTCAAGGTTCTATTAGACTGTGTGCCAGAAGCACTGGCCCATTTCACACTTCTCCACCTTAACCCCTGCAAGATGTGCTGGCTATTGTGGAAAGTCAGGCTTCAAATGGCGTTGTGCCGTCCATCTGGTAAATGAACAACCCAGGGAGACAAGGATGCCATGTGAAAAGTTGTTTTCTGTTAAGCGATTTGTTGGGTCACTTGAAAAATTAGACACCTAAATTTAAATTTTGGTGCACGAGACTTTACGCACGCAAATCCCATTATCCAGTAATAGGATTTGTGTGCATATTTTCAATGCCCTGTTTTGAAATTTTCTTCCCTGCGGGGTGAACTAAATACATCATGTGGACTGAACATGAATGAATAATGCTACTGTTGGCTTCATCCCCAGGCTTGTCATGTGATCTTGATCACAGCTAAGAAATTCTAACTGCCCCCCCCCTTGCAGCACACCCTTTGATTATTGTTCCTGGAAGTATTTTTGTCTGTGCAGCTTGTTGTATAAATGCAGCTTCTTGGGGGAGGGGGGAGTATTTTAAATCATTTTGAATAAAATATGTATATCAAAATGTGATTGCTTTTAAAATCTAGACTTTCCTAAATACCAAATGCAGAATGGCACAGTGTACCAAAGCCTCATATTGGCCGGTTTGCACAAACTTGCTGTTTTGGTTACAGGTGCTCTGTTACTCTTTACCATTGTTATGGTGTCCATCAACCCTCCTTCTCACCTTTCAAAAACTGAACAAGGATAATAAGCCCTTGTGGCTTGCATTCAGGAGGGATCTTGGCAGAGCATGCAGAGATGCAACTGATCAAATAGCACACAAAAGCGAAAAGCATATATCTGATGTTTCATCATAAATTGATTTTTTCTTCTTCGAATGAATAAGGGCAAGTTCAGATGGCAGGTTCTCTTACAATGCGGCTCCTGAAATCTAGAGCTAAAGTAGGCATGCTAAAATAAGTGGGGGTAGGTGACGATGTAAAGTTTGTCACTGATCACACTTATATTCCATCCTGCTTCCATGAAACTCAGAATAGTATGAAGGGTTTGACTCATGCCCTGATCACAACTCTGGTAAATTGGTTCAGAACTAATGATTTACCTAGGATAATCCAGATAGCTTTAAGTCTAAGCAGGGATTTGTAGCCAGTTTGTTTAGTACAAAACTCTAACCACAAGATCACACTGCCTATCCATACTGCACTGACTTTTTCTACTGCTAATCACACTGATTCCAACTCCCAGGGTTCATTTCTTTGTTGACCTAGCAGATTTTAGCATAGGGGCCAGAAACCAGTGGAATTGGCTATTGAACAGACCCTATAAAACTCAGTCATGCTTCTTCTGAACTAAGCCCTACAGTGGGACTTGGACTTCTTGCAATAGTTTTCTTAGAATTATTTGACAGGTTGCAGCCTTAACCCATGACCCTAGCCACACTTTTTCTGTACTAAGTCCCATTACCCATAATTCCTTGTATTAGTTGTATTCTTGCTCATTGCTGTGGGCCACCCTTTCTGAAACCAAAGATACTGTGTTGTATTTTTAAAAGTGCTATGCTAGCCAATACTCTTTTCTACCATTATCAGTACAGTGGTACCTCGGGTTAAGAACTTAATTCGTTCCGGAGGTCCATTCTTAACCTGAAACTGTTCTTAACCTGAGGTACAACTTTAGCTAATGGGGCCTCCTGCTGCCGCCGTGCTGCTGCCACACAATTTCTGTTCTCATCCTGAAGCCAAGTTCTTAACCTGAGGTACTACTTCTGGGTTAGTGGAATCTGTAACCTGAAGCATGTGTAACCCGAGGTATCACTGTAAATACAAACAGGTATCATTGCTGTGTCTTTAAACTCTCCCATGAGCTTGTTTATAGGTTTACAAAGTGGATTTGTTGGCCGCTTATTGTGCACTGTGGAGACAGACATGCTAGCATATTTATCTTCCCTGACACTTGTTGGACAAAGGACAACGGCCTACCAATATTTTTTATTTTTATTTTTACTCAAGTGAAATTAACAGTACATTTGAGAATGATAATAGGAATTGCCCCAAACTTCATCTACCGCATTTCTAAAAAAATGCAACTTTAAATATATATGCAGGTCATAACAGGTCATTTGCCTGATTTTTGATGGACGGCAATAGCAATTAGTACTAGCAAAAGTGGAAGATAAAAATAAATTCACAGCACAAATTAATTATATTTGGGTTTGTTTGAATGTCAGGGAAATTGAGTGAGCTTTATAACAAAATCAAATCTCATTACTGCAATGGTGGGTGTTTTTCATAATTCGTTTGTTCATCCAAAAATGTTTTTAGGGAACAATCTGTACCAAAGATCTGCTGAGATGAGGAGGGTTTGGAACAGGGGGATCTCTAGTTGAGCTGGCTACGGCTATGCCACCTGAATTTCCCCATTCTGGCTCACCTGGAAATATACTGCTGTAAGTCTTCCATCCAGGCCTGGCTGAGACTGTGATAAATCCCCAAAAGGGACATTCCAGTGGTATGGCAGTGGCAGATGGGGGAGGAGGAGAGTTACCCCTATTCCAAACACCTCCCAGCTCAATCATATGTTCCAGGTGGTTTGTAGTCAACTTCAGGGTGAGTCTTGTGTTACTTGTGCTTTAGTCCTCATTCACCTTGATTCATATTCTGCCGCTTCCTATTCCCAGAATGCCAATGCACCACTAGGGGTTTGCTATACCAGAGATGACTTGGGTGGTGGGGAGAGAGAATTGTGTCAACTTACTATCTCATCTCTTCATTTCATAACAAAACCTGGGCATGGACAGGATGGTCTGTTTTCACCCTGGAAAATCCCTCAGAGCATTTCAGATGCCATCTAATCTTCATTTTTCTGTAAACATCGGGTGGTAAAAGGTTCCCTGGGAACAAGCAGTCCAAAATGCAGTGATGTCAGTATTGTGGATGTACGTGAGCATAAGAACATTGCTGGTTTGAACCAAATGACAATCGAGTCCAGCACCATGCCTTCCACAGTTGCCAACCAGATTCCTTTGGAGAAACCTGCAAGCAAGGCATGAAGGCAGTAGCCCTAGGGATGGGTAGATCAGTCTATTTCAGGTCTTGAAAGGTATCAGAAAGAGATTAAAGGGTAATATTTAAACAATAAAACTATAATAAACTGGGAATAAAAAGGGATGGAATAAGAAGGGAAAGCTGTTTTAAGAAGAGGAAGTGCATTTAAAAGGACCAGGGATATGGGATGGCTGGCTTCACTTCCACACCATCAGATTGTGACTGGTGTGCCTCCATTATTTTCAGCCATTTCAAATGGGCCATGAAAATAGAAAGTTTGAGAACCCCTGGTATAAGGTACTACAGAATTGTCAGGTTTCTTTTCAATGTCTTCCTAATAATCCCTCTCTTTGCCAACATAGAAATCTAATGTCATTGGTATTCAAGGATAGTTTTATTTTAATGGAAGGGGGAAATAATACTATTTGCTGTTGGCTGCATATTCTAAATAATTATGGTAAAATTATTCCCGCTAACTCTTTGCATGGAAATGATTACAAAACAGAACAAATTAAAATATCGTTTCCCTCTGCACATGTTTGAGAATTAGAAATGTATTTATAAGATGAATGCTAAGGGTATTTTGAGTGGAATGCTTAGTAAAGACAGGGAACTATTAACAGAAGCAGTAAAGGACATAAAGGGATTTCTGCTTTGCTTCAATCTCCCCCAAAGCCAAATTCTTACGACCTCAGCAAAATGTAGTTAAACACAGATGCGGAAGAGACATGCATCATGATAACAAGGAACAGATGACAGATGATTTATAAGATATGTCACAACTTGAGCCAAGGACAGCACTGCTTGCAGGATCAGGCCAACAGAGATGTGGATTTTGTCATGATCACGTGCACAAGATGCCAGTGGAGTTGGAGTCATAGTTGACTGCTAGCGGTCCAAAAAGGATGCTGGTGCTATAGAAGTACATGCTGCATTAGAGCAGGGGTGGAGAATTGCTCTAGATGTCACTGAACTCATATTCCCAACAGTCCCAACCAGCATGGTCAATGGCTAAGAGTGATGGGAGTTGTAGTCCAATAATGCATGGAGAGTTCCAGGTTTTAGAGAGCAGAATGAGCTAAACAGCAAATGAAAAAAAAAGTAAAGGGAGGGCAATAGTAACAAGAGATGAATATGAGAAAATATAATGTTAGGCATTGTTTTAGGCACAACCACACACACGTGCATCACACCAAATCCAGAAGTGACCCGAAAACACCACAAAAACACATGCAGAATGGGGCAGGGCAGAGGCAGGATGCAGCATTTGAAGGCTTTTTCAATGGTGTTTCAAATATACACAGTTTCACTTAAATGCACAGTGCCTTGGAACATAATGACCACATAAATTGGGAGTTGCCTGTACATATGTGTCAGGAAACCCCCCTCACCGCAGCAGGTAGCATTCCCGGGTCATTTGCAGTACAGGGAAACACCCTCCCCAGTTCGCAGTTCGTCGTCCTCCTCCCCGAGCGGAGGAAGCGACTGCTCCTCCAGTGGGGAGGGGGAGATGGAAGCAGGAAGTCGGGGCAGGGGCTGTGACAGGGTCAGAGAGCCTCAGCACCAAGCAGGAAGCGGGGAACAGGGACCTTTCCCGCGCTCTGATTTCGCAGGGAGGAAGGACGTGGAAGGGGGAGGCGGGGGTTCAGGATCCCGTGCCTCTTATGCTGGACCAAGAACCGGAAGCGGACATTCCCGGACTCTGCAGAGGAATGAGCTGGACGCTTTTACTGTAACTCCTCTGTAAATATCTGCACAATAAAGAACTTAGTTTGTAGAAGTTCGGAGTCAGCCTGCTTCCTCATGAGCAACCACTGAGAGTCCTTACAATATGTTTGGATTTTGCTTCAGGTGGGACTTTAAAGCTTCATGCAAGTCAGATAATATGACTTAAAATGCTAGGGTAAGCAATGTGGTGCTGTCCAGACATTTTGAACTACAACTCTCCTTAGTCCCAGCCAGTAGAGCCAATGGTCAGCAGTGATGGGAGTTGAAGAGCAGCAAACATCTGGAGGGTATCACATTGGATACATTGGTTAAAAGACTAGATACATATTTTTCCAACAAAAATGTTTCCAATTATTTCTTTGTGTATTTTTCTTCTTTTGTGTCAATATGTAGGATTGATTTTTATTTTATTTTTTTTAAAAAAACAGCTATGTCTGATATAATTTGGGGAGGCTGGAGCTGCAGACCTGGTAAGATAAAGGAAAACAATTGTTCACACTATTATTTATAAATGGTCAAATAATTATGAGCAAAGCTTACTGATTCACATATTCCATAAAACAGCTCACAAATCCAAGGCACCATGGTAAGCATTTTGATTACCACTTAAGTTCCATTTCATAGAAAAGAGATTCAGAGCATGTGTGCTGTCTCTTCCATATCACAATCTGACCAAGTGAGTCAGTTTTATCACAGACAGAGTCAGCTAAACTCTTTTGATCAATGCTTTTTCCATTACCTTTGATATTATATGTGTAACAAAAGAACACAATGGGGTCTAACTTTTAGAAGCCTAAAAACTCTTTCCTTAATGTTAAACGCATGCTGAAAACTAAATGGAAGTTTTGGAGGGTTTACAGTTGCTCTCAAGTTACACTTAAAACTCAGAGACAGACGAGGGGATAGCTGGAATGTTTTGTTAAGCTGTCTTTCTGCTTTATCTCATAAATGAATTTGAAACTTCAGATCTTCAGGACGGGGAATAAAATGACCTTTGAAGTCACTGTCCAGTGAGAGCTCTGTGAGACAAAATGGAGTTTGGAAAGGCAAACATGTTTAGAAGTGGGCTCAGGCCATGTAAACAGATGTGGTTGCAATGAATAGAAGAAGCTGAATAGTGGCATTGTTTCTTGTTTGATTTCTGTTCACTGGCCAGAGTCTCCTCAACGTGAGTCTCACTGGCAGATGATGACTTATGTACAGCATGGAAGCAAGCAGCTTATATATGAGCTCTGCTGAATTCAAAAGAAATGGCCATAGCCAAAAGAGGCAAACAGAATGTAATGAATGATTCAAGAAATGAAAACAATCAGTAACACAGTTTCTCTCTGGCTACACTGCTTGTAATGTATCAATAGGGCATTTACATTTGGTGTATAACAAATGAAAAAAGGATGGGGCATATTCATTTCATAAATTACAGAACCACCAAATGCCCAAGTAACAAAAGGGTTCCAAATATCAAATAATCCATTTGTTATTCATTTGTGCTCCTTCGTTTTCAATTGCCCCAACAGCCACACCAGATCAAATAAGAGCTATGGAGATGGGAGAGAGAACAGGGAAAGGGAGAATGACCACTGCACACTGTCAAATATTCAACTCAAACACGTTTTAGGAAGGGTCCAGCATTCTGATAGGTCTTCCATTCACACAGAACCCTTTGATCACCCTGGCAAGGGGACAGAGCTGTGAGTGAATATAAAAGGTGGCGATCAAGACTTATTTGCCTGTGTGAATTCATTCTCCTTGGGTTTAACAGCATTTGTACAGTTCTTTGGTCTTTGTGTAAACACAGTTCCCAATGGGTCACCTTTTATAGTTTCCTTAAACATTTTGGGTTGTGCCAGTGCTTCTTATACTCAAAACACACCTATTAAATTAATGGGCATGACTAACTTATGTACATTAATTTCAATGGGTCTGCTATGAGTAAAAGTTAGATATAACCCATAAAATACTGTGCATACTGCTTTTCTAGTTATTTATAGTCTGTAGTATAGAAGGTTGCATTTCTCTATTAATAATCAGCTTAGAGTTAATAGGCTTTTAAAATTGTCTATAAATGTGGACACACACCCCTTCTCTATCTGTCTGAAATTCTGTTTTGAAAGTCTGTTTTCATGCAGAGGTAGCAGAATTCCTGAATATTTCATGAGAATTGTTGAGAAAACATTGAAGCTAAGTCTTCGAAAGCAATGGTACTTGGAAAAAAAATAGGAACAACAATAATGAATGAAATATTTGTGAATAGAAATGTGGTTTTAATGAATGGATTTCATCTAAATAAATGAGGTTTTAATAATGAAAAATGGAATGGGGTGGAATGATTGATTATGTTTTTCTTATATACACCTACTTATCAATCCAAATGGACCTCACCAGGCATGTTGGTCTCATTAAATCTGTTTTGTGCTTGTTATGGCTGATGGTGAAGAAAAATAACTTTGAACTGAACTGAATTATTTTGGCTACATGCTTGGGAATGTAAAACTGTAAAGCACCTGCAGCCAAAAGTTTGAAGCTGATGGGCTACATTGACCTTGTTGGGTAACAAGTTATGTAGGAGTGTTCGGCACTGCTGATGTATCTGCACCTTCAGTACTATCTGCAGTTCCGATCTTCCCATCTCAAGGAAGGATACAACAGAAATAAAAAAGCACAGAGAACAACAAACAAGGTGATAAAGCATTCAGGATACCCATTCTCTATTTTTTAAGGTGAAAGGGCTAAAAAAGTTGTTGCTTGCTTCTGTTGATCTCAGTGCAGAAAAGTACAATAGGCTCTCCTTTGGAGTGGAGAACTAGATACTTCTTTTTGTAGGAATGCAGAATCAATGCTCATCTCACTTCAACCATCTTTTGGGCATCTGACCACATCAGCATATCTTTACTACAGAAAGGACGTGCATTATTTACTAATGGACTGGGGGAAGAGTAGCAGGAAAAGTAGTTGTTATTTCACAACAATACCAGACTAGAAAACTTCTAACTAAATGAACACAAGTACCTTGTTCACAGCTTGTTCACTCTGTACACAGAGTAAGACAATCAGTAACAACAGTCAACACTATATTGCGCCAGCTTAGCCTAGCGGTTACTTCAAATCTATCTTTGCAGAATCACCAATTGCTTAATGGCAATTCGATACTTTGCGGGCGCTGTCTGGCTTTTATTAAAAAACAAAAAGGGGGGAAACAGTCAACACTATAAAAAGAGGGTTAGAGATAACAGTCACTAAGCATTAGGGTATCCATTCTACTGTTTAGGGTGTTTTTTAAGCCTTAAATGCAAGGTATGGAATACTCTGTCTGCACCTTGTGCTGTTAACATGCCTTTTAAAAACATAAGAATATCTCTATTTGTTGAACCTCTTTCACACCTTATCCGTATGAAAGTGTCCCCATCCATAGAAGAGGCAAAAGAGGTGCCGGAACTCACCATGAACACCTCCCTCATTCTCTTAGAACGGCAATGGCGCCCATCTGAGAAGTGCCAGAACTGGATTCCGGCAAGTTCTGGCTGAAAAAAAGCCCTGTTGCTAGCTCTGCCTTCCTATCATGTGACTCTCTGTCCCCAACACCCACATCCCCAGAGGGAAAAGTTACCTTTGCAGGCTTTCCCTGATCTGGAAACCTTGTCCTGCCAGATTGCAGATGTTGTAGAATCCTTGCTCCAGATCTTCTGAAGAAGTGTGCATGCACACGAAAGCTCATACCAATAACAAACTTAGTTGGTCTCTAAGCTGCTGCTGGAAGAATTTTTTTATTTTTTATTTTGTTTCAAATTTTCAGATTTGCTTTCAATCTATGTAGCCATTTGCCCATCTTGCCAGACTTAATGCGAACTCATTGGCTGTTAATAACAAGCCCAAATTGTATCGAGCTCATGATAATTGGGAGTGTTGGACTCTCTTGTACACAACTTACATAGGATAGTGCCCTCTGGATTTCCTAGTAGCCACCTCATGCACTGTCCTTCCTCCAACAAGTAGATCCTTCTCTTGCACTGTCCTTCCTCCAACAAGTAGATCCTGATTATTATTATTATTGTTAACAGCCCAGATGCCAACCAAGTACTACATTCTCTTCCTTGCATTTAAGGCATAAAGAATATAGACCAAATTGTGGTGTATTGTTAACATTTCCATTGTGATATACAACTGATGAGGTGCAGCACATGTATTAAATGATTTATATCATAGGGAATCTTATTGTTGAGTTTGAAAAAGGTCACCGATACACACAGCTGGAAGTTTGCCCAGCTTCACACGAATACTCTGAGGATTCTAATTTCTGAGACCATTTTTAAAAAGGAAGTTCAGTGAACTTGAAATGTGTTAAGCATTACGCTGTATCTCCATTTGCACCAAAATGGGTTCTAAACTGCAATTCTAAACTCAGTGCCACATTTTGCCATCCACTCTCTTTCATTACAATTCCTGGCCCAACCAAGGTTAATGGAACAAAAAGTGTTTTTAAGGAGACTGCAGAATGTATAGCTCAGATTGGGTACAATTGGTGTGATTCAGCGTAGCATGAGTGCATATCTCACTGTGCAACAGGACATTTCCATCCTCTACTCCTCCCTGCAGCCTCCAACACCTGCAAAATCTCCTCTGGAGGGTTGGAAGATCCTCTGGACTTTGGGGAGACACAGGGGGTTAGAAGGGGAGAGAAAGGTAACCAGAAGTCTTGTTTGCCAAGTGCATAAGTGAACAGATATCATTGCCCAGCATAAGGATGATTTGGTCTGTGTTAGTGTTTCCTAGTGAAGGGGGAAAGTAGGGGAACCACTAAAATGTGTAAGCCCTAGAAGGGCAGGATCAAAGCAAATACTGCTTCACACAGTAGCTAGTTATGCTATGGAGTTTGTTCCCATGAGCAGTACTGATGGGCACCAACTTGGACAGCTTCAAAATGATATCTACACACTGCTTCCACTTTCAAAGGCAATTGCCTCTGGATGCCAGTTGCTGGGAATCACAAGTGCATGGTGGGGGTGGGGAATGCTGGTGTGCTCAAGTCCTGCTTTCAGGCTTCACATAGGCATCTGCTTGGCCACTGGGATTTTGGACTAGATGGACCATTGGCCTGATTCAACAGACTCTTTCAATGTTATTGTGATAGAAATCTTTATACAAGTAAATAAGGAAACAAACAAACAAACAAACAAACAAACAAGAAAGAGTAAGGGGGAGATGGGATTAGGGTGTGTGGATGGAGGGGCAGCTGAAAGTGGAAAACAAAAGCCTTGCTCATTGTTTTGTTGAAATCTATTCAGTTGTTCAAGCTATCTTCTTTTGATGCCTAGTTTACAAAGGAGGAAGCAGGGCATTTTGTTTTTAATGGAATATTTTGTTAGCAATGCATCATCTGAGGAGACACACCTGCATTTTGCAGGGCTTTCTTTTCCTGCAATGGATAACATTCCCACCCCCACCCCCCTATCTAGACAACTGCAAACTTACAGATAATTCAATATGGGTCCGTTGCTTGCCAGGGATAGCAAATTTGCTTATTTTGGTGGGTGGGTGGGTTAAATGACAAAAACGAAGTGATAAGAATATACTGTATGCTACTTGAATTAAATGCATTTTTCTGCCCCACACATTGACTTTATATCCAATGTTGTTAAGAGTGCTAATATGATTTTGGCACAGGACCAGAGGAAGAGAGAGGAAGAGATAGAGAGAATATGAGGGAGGTGTGTGTGAGAGATGAGCCACAGACATTGCTGCCTTAAAAAAAAAAACCCCACTCTAAAGCAATGTCAGGTCTATCAGCAATCTCTTTAGTCCTCTCTGACAGGGCTAGAGGCACTTTTCTATACATGAATGTGTCTCATGCATTCATGAGCTTCTTTGACACCACAGCCTCTTTTGTTAAGAGCTAGATCATTGCTCTACCCTTCTCTCAGCTGCCATATGGTGCCGCAGAAACAGGCTTACAAAGCGGGAGCGAGCGAGGTAGAGAGAGAGAGAGACAGAAAGAGGGAAAAAGGAAACCAAACTATAGCAGATGAAATTGATTTATTTCCTGAGCAAATGGAGGGCAAATGAGTATGGTTGGAGGAAGGGAGGGTGAGAGGCCCAAGAATATATATAAAAAATCTCTCCGCAGAGCAGGCAAGCAGGCTGTTCATGTGACAGCCGTGCTGTGCTTGTTCTCTAAACAGAGAAGTTGAAAATAAGCATACACACATTTTTTTTGTTATCTTAGTAGTGCTGTCTAAGAATGACTTATAGCTCGAGTAGCTTGACTGTGGTCTCTAACACCTCACTTCAGTCAGTCTGATGGGGAAAGAGAAATAGAGAGAGAAAGGAGACATAGGGAAAGGAGGAAGATACTCTATATGATGTGCCATATGTGTATAACTGTCAGGCATCTGTCTGGCAACTTTCGAAGTTTCCAGAAGATGTCTGTATCCAATTTGAACGGTGAAGGCATATTGTCAGTGGAAACATGAGCAATGCACATAGCCCAGCAAGCGCACAGCACCCATTGTAAAAGAGGATAAACAGCATCAGCTGTGGCCACATTTATGTCAGCTTTTGACTACTTTCCAAAATACCATGGAAGAATTGCCTCCTGGATGCAGAGTTGATGCTTTGCCACCATATCCAATAGCTACTGAATTCCCGGACAGAAAGGGTCAGTTGCCTACAGGTTTGGGTAAACTAAAAGCAAGGAACCACTCTACAAAAGGCCAGACAGCTATCTATATTCAGGCTGCTATGGCAGAGGCCAGTTTAGGGGAGCACAACCTGTTCATGAAAGGGCCGGGCACCCACAAATTTTGGCACTAGGGCCATGCACGTTGCATGGCACCTACGGCCCCAGGCACCCATGGCTGCGCAGCCAAGCTGACACTCCTGGGTGTTACACAGGGCGCCAATGAAAATTCAGACCCCAAGTTCAACCACTGACTATTGTGTCCAGTGGTCTTGACACCAGTTGCTTACAGCAGGGGTAGCCAAAGTGGTGCCCTCTAGATTTTGATTTAATTCAAATTTCTCAAATAATGTATAGACCACACTTCCATAAAAATGTATCAAGCCAGTATATAACTTACAAGGTCGAAATACCCACCAACTAGGATGGCTTTAAAAGAGCATCAGATGAATTCATGGAGGATGAGGCTATCAACAGTTCGAAAGCACGTCAAAGTGCAAGTAGATAAATAGGTACCGCTCTGGTGGGAAGGTAAACGGTGTTTCCGTGCACTGCTCTGGTTCGCCAGAAGCGGCTTTGTCATGCTGGCCACATGACCCGGAAGCTCTACGCTGGCTCCCTCGGCTAGTAACACAAGATGAGCGCCGCAACCCCAGAGTCGGACACGACTGGACCTAATGGTCAGGGGTTCCTTTACCTTTTAAGGCTATCAATAGCTACTAGCTAAGGTGGTTGTGCTCTGAATACCAGTTGCTGGAAACCACAGGAGGAGAGTGTTGTGCTTGGGTCCTGCTTGCCAGTTTCATACAGGTGTCTGGTTGGCCACCGTGAGAGCAGGATGCTGGACTTGATGAGCCAATGGTCTGGCCCAGCAGACTTGTCTTATGGCCTTATCCACTCTTACCTTTTGCCCAACACCTTCTAGGCACAGACCTTTGCTTTCTAGGACTGTGTTTGAATGTGGGTTGTTGTTGTTTTTAACCCCACCGTTTTCTCCAGGAGAACCATGACCTTTACCGCTAAATTGGAGCAAATGGCAATTTGGGTTTTCTGTGAAATTGTTTTCAGTGGTAAAGAGTGAGTTTTTGTGGAGAAAGCAGCGAGGTAGAAGGAGGACTCCAATGCTGGAAAGTCTCGACCTGTGCCTAGAAATTAGGACAACCCCTAAGTAGCGATTGGTTAAAAAGAAATAAAATCATGTTGCAGAGTGCTGTCAAAACAACACAGTTTTCAGAAGAAGTCTAAAAGAAGGCAGGGACAGTTCCACAGGGCAGGGCCTGCCACAGTAAATACTTCAATATTTGTAGTAAGGTCTGGCACTGCTCCCTCACCCATTATCTCCCCCACTTTTCATAATTTCCTGTCAGACAAATGAGCTTAAAGAAAGCTGGGTAGAGCTTCAGTTTTGTGGGCAGCTTGTCTCCATCAGCCTGACTGACTGCACAATGTGTGCAGCTGAGCTAGGGCTAAAATTCCTCAGGACAAATCTGGCCTCTGTGGTGCACACAAATAGCTGGATAATTGATGTTGAAGCCAGGGAGACAGAAATGGGTGTGAGATGTAGCCTTCACCATGATACATATACAGTAGCTCTCTCTTCAGCCCAGCCAAATTGTTAGTGATGTAGTCTCCTCTTCTCCCCTGCCTTCCATGGAAGGAGACCAATTCTTTTTTACAAATCTGCCCATCCCACAATTAGGTTCTATGTAGGGTGAGCAGCAGAAATTTGCCCTGCCTATAGGGTTGCCATATTTCAAAAAGTGAAAATCCAGACAGAAAAGTGATTGAGGTTTGTTTTGTTTTGTTTTCGGCAAAGTTGTTGAGCTTTTTGCAAAATAGCAAAGAAATTGGATGTTCTTAAGCTATTTGTGAGGGATATGGGCTGCCATATGCATTGCCAAAACAGAGTGATTGCTGCCAGCAGGGCTACTTCTTTTGGCTCATTTTCATATATATTTTAAGCACATAAGGAAAAATGTGTTGTTCAAATTCTCCAAGGAAAACATGTGTGTAAGGTTGTATTCCTCCTCCTCATGTGCATGCCAGTCCTTAATTATTATTATTTCTAAGCCAATGGGGGAAGGAACTATTTTTGCTTAACTAGCTGTGAGATGTTTTATTGGGTTCTGTAGCTCTCATTTCTCATAGTTGTGAAATAATCCCTGCATGTTTCCTCTATCTTGCCTTTTACAAACAATTAAGCCCCCAACCCCTGCCTCCAATATATCTACAGATGGTTTCAAACTGTTAAATCCTGAGGTGTGTTTGGTTGTTATTTAGATAGTGGGCATTTTTATACCACCCAGCAATCAAGTGCTGTGGACAGTTTACAAAATTAGTAAAATTTTATAAATCTATTAAACTCAATTAAACTCTTACAAATTGCACTACATTAATATATTGGTAAATAAAAACTTTTAAAAGCAGGAAAAAGAATAGAAAATAGAAAACCCAATATATCAATATAACATCTAAACTGTCAATGAAAAGCAGCATAGAATCAATACAAAATACTGTAACCTAAGACTGATGAAAGGGAGAGAAGAAGAATTGTTGCCAAATACCTAAAATGCACAAAAACATATTATTAAAAGTTTATATTGATACAGGCAATCTTTATCACCAAATAGTTATGTATTTCAGGATATGAACTTATACCTTGAGCTCTCTCCACATATTTGTGTCCAACCTTTCATTGTAAACCTCAAAGGTTTTCATTCCACAATGACAATTTAATTTTCTGCGATTGCTCTGTAGTACAATTGCAAAGGCAACAGAGTTGGGGCAGCCAACATGGAGACCATCAGATGTTAATGGACTACATAAGAACAGTCAGCTGGGTCAGGCCAATGGCTCATCCTGTTCTGTCAGTGACCAAGCAGATGCCTGTGGAAAACCAGGGAGCAGAACATGAGCACAAGAGCACTTTCCCCTCCCGTGATTTTCAGCAACTGGTATTTTCAAACATTGCTGCATCCAACTGTGGCAGTAGGTGGGCTACCCTTCATGCAATTGAACATACCTTCCTAGTCTTATATTGTTCTAAGGGCAGCTTAAAAGCCTAGTAAGAAGACTTAGATTGTTTCTAAGGTGGACATTTGCTGTGGAATAGTGACATTGTTACTCACTTTTCACAAAACAAAACATCCGCTTCATGTATTTCCCCCATTACTTTTCAGAGCTCATACAATCCTACTTTTTAAAACACAAGAAAGCAGCTGCACAGTCTCCCCAGGTGTAGATGATAAGCCACCACACAGCTGTTCAATAGCTGGGTTGTCCCCCGCCCCTTTTCTTTTGGCTGCTTGATTCCTTTATAGATTTACACATTTCTTTCTCTATGGTATCTCTCTCCTCTCTCTACAAATTAGTTGTATTGCTTTGTGAATTCCCCATTCCAAATAACATTGCATTTACATCCATTTCTTTCCTCCATCAAGTTGTAACTATGGCAGTGGGGACAAAAACAAAAAGAGTTCTGCTGGATCATGTCAAAGACCCTTCTCGTTCAGCATTATATACTCCTCACGGTGGGCAACCAGATGCCCAGTCATGATCAGGACTATAGCATAGGGACGGTAGCATACTACTTTCTCCCCAGTGCCATGGCATGGTACCAACAGAAATTGCTCCTTAAGAGGGGGGGGGAGGGAGCTTGCCCGGCTATTAAGTGTCCCTTGGATTTGCAGGACTGTTGTTCTGCTTTCAGCTTGAAGAGGAAAGAAATGGTTAGGTGCTGCTAAATCTCCTATGCCTGGAAGTACTCTAGGAAGACAGCAACAAAAAGACAGGTCCCTGGCTCAAGGAAGTTACCATGTAAAATTTAACAAAGAGAGACAATGGAGTAATTAATTAATATCCCCCCTTTCTCTCTCTCTCTACACACACACACACACACACACACAGAGAGAGAGAGAGAGAGAGAGAGAGAGAGAGAGAGAGAGAGAGAGAGAGACCCTGTGACTCTTCACCAGCCTGACTCACCTCCTCTTCCTAGTCTTCTCCCTCTGACCATTCATCGTTCCACCACCACTCCCTGGGCTCTGAGCCATTTCCCTTGGTGTTGCCCCAGCTGTGTCCAACCAGTCCATGACACTGAGCTTCCTGAGTTGTGAGTTTCGTTTCTCTTCCTCATTTCCTCTTTGCTTTTGCAGTAACTGGTAAATGGCTGATGTTGTTAAGGATCCAGTTCGCAACTACATGGCTGTGTCTCTCTTTCTTGTGGTAAGATGAATGACAGAGCAATGTTAAATAGGTGTGCATTACATCTCCCGGGTGAACACGGATTAAAACCCCAGCGCTGAAAATACAGTGGGTGCACAATAAACAGAAGAATGAACACAGCTAAAGATTCCAATGGCCATCCTATTCTGCTTATGTACATGGAATTTGGGGGCACCATCTTGTCCTTTGTCACAAGCATAAAAATGCCAGCCCTGACATTTTCACAGAGCCTCACAATTTCTTCCAGAAAAGCAATAATTAAAACAAAGTTGATTGCATAAAAATAATCCCAATCAAAGAAGGTTATATATCACTTTTACAACTGTAGCATAGCTGCATATTTTGAAGTTTGGATGACATTAATGGTAGTCAGAAAATGGGAATTTTTCTTTCCCTTAAGTTTTACAGAAAGGAGAATTGAAAAGTTGTTTGCATGGGAAAGAATTTGGTACTTTCTATCTAGGAGAGAACTGAAACTTTTTTCTTTATTCTAGAGGGCACAGGCTTGAAATATGAAATAACTTGGTTTGCAATGGTAAGTGTCTAAATTATTATGTATGATTCTGATTTCACCTGTATATTTTTGCATCTGTTAAATTCCTTTTTCTCCAGCAGTGATAAATATTGCAGAAAGGCAGAGGAGAGTAAGGTTCTTCATCCTATTTTTAGATACATATTGCTGCTTACAGACAAGTAAGAAAAAGCTTCTGAGTTTGCCCTTCTTTGAAGGGCATTCCCTTCTAAGAGTCAATGCTACAAGTATTAAATTTTATTGAGTTCAATAGCAGCCAATTAATGAGCATGTCTGTGGAATTGCAGGCTTTATAAATAATAATCAAAATCACAATACTCCAAATTATGGAAGGCTGAAGGAATTAATCAATCCCAATAATCTAGGTCTGCACAAACATGGGCTGTAGCTTTGGATGCAAAAGATCTCAGGTTCAATGCTTGGCACTTGTAAAGGGCTGAGAAAGACTCCTGTCCTGAAACCTGGGAGAGCTGCTGCCAGTCAGTGTAGGCAGGGAGATCAGTGGTCTTTCTGTATACCCAAAGCCATTGATATAAAATATCCCCAAATAAATGAGCATAGCTTCAGGACACACATACAGATGAGAGACAGCCCACCTGTACTATACGGGATGTGAGAGACTGCAAAAGATTGCAGGAGGACACAGGAAAATATATCCTTAATTCAATTGTGATGCTGCAAGGAAGCTTTAAAATTCCCTGTGAACTCCTTAATTGGTACTACGCCTTGACCCAATTCACATCTTTTCATAGATCTGCTGTTTGTAGTGCTGTGCTGAAGCCTGTCCTTCATTTTCTCAAAAGTTTTCCTACCCTATGAAAACTTCACTTTTCTCCTCCTTTCTCTGGAATTTAGAGAAGGAACAATTTAGAATTATTTTAAAGTTGAGCTCATCTTATCATTGCAAGGTGGCCATGAGTGTTGTGTGTTTCTGACCATTAAGCCAGGTGTGGGGGAATCTTTGGCCCTCCAATGTTGAACTCCAGCATCCATGGCTAGGGGTAATGGCAGTTGTAGTTCAACAGAATGTGGTGGGCCAAAGGTACCCCACACCTACATGAAAGATCCCACCAGCACTTTTTACCTTAGAAAAAAAAAGAATTCTGCACTTCACTTTTTAAGTAACCAACACCCAACAATGAACAGCTGTTAGACACGTAAGAGGCAGCCTTCCATCCTTCCCAGCTTGCAGGAAATCCCAGCTGGAGAAGCTATATTCCTTTTCAGAAAGTGTTGGCACCCAAGAAGGCTGCAGAGTGCAAACCACTTGAAGGGTGATTTACATGGCAAAAGGAAGGATAGTTACAAACACCCTTTGACTACCTGGAAGGTAAGGTAAGCACAACATAAACCCTGCACTCACACACACATACACTCACACATGTACACACACATGGGAAAATCACTGAAATTTCATCTCACATAATTTTCAAATGCAATTTGAAGAATGGAGAACCGTAAGAAAAAGTATGAAAGTTGTACAATACTAGCTGCTTGCACGCCCAGGCGTCGTGAGATCGACCCTCCCCATGCCATTTGGGAGAAACGAGTATCATAGACATAATTCACTGGAGTTTAAAATTAGGCCACAACCATTTTGATTACAAATATAAGTGAGTTTTGGCTTGGCATTGGGTAGTCCACCAAGACCTCCAGCCTGCCTGCTGGAAGAATACTGGGAGTCAAGCCTGGTGTGGGTTAGCCCTATGATATACTTCAAATAGGTATGACCCCCCACAGGCTTCCCATGTTGGAGAGTGCTTTGGCTGTCAGCCCCCACCTGGGTGTGCACATAGAATAAACTCCCCCTTGAATTCCTTTAATGAGATACCCCATTGCCATGGAACAGGAAACATGGACACTGAATTCCCCTTCCATCACCAACAAGGAAATTTAGGGAAGTTTATAATGTTTAATGCTGTATTGTGCTTTTAATATTCAGTTGGGACCTGCCCAGAGTGGCTGGGGAAACCCAGCCAGATGTGTGGGGTATAAATAATAAATTATTATTATATTATTATTACTAGGAACTTACCCAGTGACATATCTGCCAAAGTTGTGATGATTGCTATGAGGAAGAAGAAGAAGAAGAAGAGTTTGGATTTGATATCCCGCTTTTCACTACCCGAAGGAGTCTCAAAGCGGCTAACATTCTCCTTTCCCTTCCTCCCCCACAACAAACACTCTGTGAGGTGAGTGGGGCTGAGAGACTTCAGAGAAGTGTGACTAGCCCAAGGTCACCCAGCAGCTGCATGTGGAGGAGTGGAGACGCGAACCCGGTTCCCCAGATAACGAGTCTACTGCTCTTAACCACTACACCACACTGGTGTAGTGTGATATCCCCAGGAAGGCCCTGTTAGTCTGAAGGAACAAATTCCTCCCTGGCCCCAAATAGACATAAACCCATGAAAGGTCCAACAATACATTAAATTGCAAGCAAACAGAAGACCATAACAAGGGAGGGTGGGAGGCAGATCCGAAGTCGACTGTAGTATCAGGTGAGGGACATGCTAGCTTTTATCCTTCTGGAGTTGACCAAGTGATGCCTCTGAAGAGTGAACCCTGGCCCCACCCACACTTGTGTCACACATACCAACCTGCCCATGATTGTCCACTATTGCAGGCAACAAATTAGAATCTTGCACCAGCTGGGAGAGGCTGAGATATCACCAAACAGGAGCAGAAGCTTAGGAATGGGTGCTGGGGGCAGAGGCCGCTCCAGGTTACAAACACCACATCACTGAGAAGGGCGAGTGGCCATCCTTTATTTTATTCTTCTTGAAGGAAACATCCCAGAGTAGCTTCAAGCATATGTGACAACAACAACAACAATTAAATTTAGTGCTACTTATCTTATACTTTCACATTTAAGCACATTATCTAGATATTAGGATTATTCTCCATTGTTTTATTCCTTTCATTGATAAAAAGGTTGAACAATGCCAGATGCTGAAATCTTCTTGGGATACCTCTTAACAATCTGGTATTAATTTATTAATTACTCCCTTTTCCATCTGATTTTTCCTCGACTGTACATAGCTTTTTTGTAATTTCATTTAGTCTGCAACCCTGAATATTGTGTGAGAGTCTAGATTTGAGTCACTAGAGCCTTGCTAAAATCCATACTTAGCAACTAAGCTCAGAACAACTGCACCTCTCATATGAAATGGTGAAACTATGAGCCACAAAGTGGGGGAGGGGGCAATGCCCTCACAATGAGTTCCTTGGTGATAAGCCTCTGATAAGTTAATGAATGCTGCTCACTTCAGTGATGAAGTTCATTGGTGTTAGGTGGATTTAAGAGGATGCCACTTTGGCTTTTGTATGTTCTGTTAATAATTGGGGGTGGTGTGCAAAGGAAGCACAATTCTGTGCAAGTTGACTCAGAAGTAAATCCCACTGAATTAAATGATATTTAACCAACATGACAGTGTTCATGGAACTGCAGCCTTAAACAGGTTATTCTCAAATATGAGGACCTCTGATATACAACCATGAAGTTCACACGAGAAACATGCAAGGAGTGAGTCAACCCCCTTCCCATCTCAAATATTATTTCTTCAGTTCCTCAGAGGAATTGTGAAGGGGAGAGGAAAAGACTTTCATTTAGTACAATCACATTTCTGGCAAGAAATGTAGTTAAGAATTTGCTTCCTGTCACTTTATTTAAGTGTCCTGTTCTCTGTCTGCCTCTCTTTCCCTCACTTTCTCTTTCACCCCCACCCCCACTTTTCTCATCCAAGCTGACTTCTATCTAGTGTGTTCACCACAGCTTCCTGCCTTATGTTTACTTTCTATTTTCATATCCATGGGAATGGAATTTGTTCCTCGGTAATCAGGCCTATATCACTCTTGCTGCTGTTACTTCTGGGATTGCTACCTCTGACTCGCACAATTGTGTTTTTATAAGATGCATCTAACAAATGTTTGCCTTACATTTATGGTGTGTGTTTCCCAGAGACGCAGAACCTGAGCTTATACAACTATTAAATACGCCCCCCCCACACACACATTGGCTGATACCTGCTTGTGCTTCATAGATTAATCAATGTCAAGAGAGGATGGAGGAAACCAAATCCTTCCTTGTGCTCATTATGAAGACTGCCTTTTCTACTGTATTTGGCGCTTCTTTGGCTGATTTAAAACTTTGATCATTTTAGCTCATTACAACATCCACCTCAAGTTACACTTCAAAGAGCCTGAGCCCTACAAACTGTTCTGTTGTTGGCCTGGGAGAATGGAGAAAATGTCACTTGCTACTGCAGGTAACATCTAATTCATCAATCTTAAAAAAAAAACCCCAAAACACTTACTAAATAGAAAATATATACAGTAATTTACAACAGTAAGAGAGCAATTCAAACCCAAGATCTGCTGGTATTAGCAAAGTTTGGAATAGGCAGATTGCCAGATATCTAAGCTTAGCCATCTGAAGCCCCTCATACCAGCTCAGATGGAAGAAGTCCTCTATCCTGGATTACCCAGGGTTTAGTCAGCAATAGCCCTGTGCCTTAATAGGCTTTGGTATAGGTATAATTTTTGCTGGCATAATTTGCCCTGCCATAAATTACATTCATTTCCTATAATTTTGATTGCTCTGTGCATGCATTAATTAGATGAATAACAATAATAAATGCAGAGAGAGAGAGAGAGAGAGAGAGAGAGAGAGAGAGAGAGAGAGAGGTTATACCTCTCCTGTCATTAATTTTGTATTCTTGGGGGCTCTTCAGATGTCGTTTTTATTGTGGATTCATTATTTTGTATGTTCATGATGCTACTGACGAAATACATAATCCTGATTCAAATATTGTTCACACCCACAAAATTTGGGGTGGGGGTGGGGTGGTCATATATTTTCATTTCCAAATGGTGCATATTATCTACCTGCCTGCTGTGAGCCTACAAATGTGGGAACGTAGTAGACTCCTGTGCAAATGTCAACTTGAATGCAAGGAGGTAGGGATAGGGTCAACAGATGCAACCTCATTGTCTGCATCTACATATTCATTGCTACATGGAATATATGTTTGCACAGGGCTATATACTACACTACTATGCATATAAAACTGACACCATGGCCATATGCTAAATGATAAGTGTTCTACAGAATATTCGCTAAAATATCTTTCAAGAACTTGAAAATTGTGCCTATTGTTAGGAGATGTGGCCCATAAGTTTCAACTTCAAGTATCCTAATATATTCTGGGAAGAATACAGAAGTTCTGCAACCCTAGGGAGCTGTCATAAGGACAATGCAGATAATGCTTATCTGAATTTATGTTGCTCACACAGATTCAGATAAGCTCTGTGGATCTATTATATGGTAAGATAAGCTGTAAACAAAACTGAAGTCTTTTCTAAAAAAAAAAAAAAAACCTACACAAGTCTCAATTTTCTGCACGCCAGGGTAGTCAACCATATATAGAGTTTAAATAAATTAAATACGTTGAGCCTTTGAAAAGCACTGGGCATAGGCTAAGCACCCAGCAACCAGCTGGCTGTCAGCTGTTTAGGAAGCACTTTGCAACCCCCATGCTCAGCACTTCCCAAGCCCCAATCACTTTGCACTGTGGTTCCCAAGTGCTGCACAACAGAGCTTTGTAGGCACTACCAACTGGCAATGACTGCAAAGCCCCACCATTACTTACTTTACACCTATATGACATCATATCAGGTGTAGGTGGGTGTGGCTTGTCCAGAACAGACTCATGACACAAATGGGGAAGTCTGACAGGTCAGATTAGGCTCATGGGCTTGAAGGTTTCATACCTCTGTACTACACTCATTAGGACACTGATGCCTTTGACATATGCTAAATGGGCAATATTCTACAGAATATTCACCAACCTGCATGCCATTAACTTGAAAATTGTGTTTCTTGACAGATGCTGCGGCATGGCACATAAGTTGTCAGACAGACAAGGGAGGATCATCCTACCACACATATTGATGGTGCTGTATCAATTCATTAATCAATATTGCTGCGATATAATAGTTTCAAAGAGATTAGTCTGGGACCACTAAAAAAAACCTCTTAGGGAAAACTGAAATCACACGGCTACAAAGTTACTTCATTAATTTCAACTCATCTGAAGCGCACCATGCACTTACAAATTGCAGGTACTTTCAGCTGGAATGAAGTATGGATCCCAAGGGTCATGTTGCTCAGAGAAAATAAATACTATTGTTGGGGTTCCTTTAATTGCTGGTAAGCAAAATCTGATGCATGTGCTTCCCTTATCTTACAGGCTGCAGGTTTTATGATTAGTGTTTGAAGGTCACTGACCTGGCAACCAGCCAAGGAGGTCACTGTAACCCAAGGGTATGGCCACTCTTGGTATTTTAAGAGGGAGCTCTACATTGCCTCTTTGCTTTGCTGTAAGGAAGCTCTGCCAGATTGATACTGAAGACTCTGTGTATGTATGCCGCGAGTTGTACTTGCTTTGCATTTGAAGCCTGAACCTTCTACTAGGGATCTAGGAGAAGCCTGTATATAATGAAACTGCCTTAATGCTTTGGACCTGTCAGTAAAGGACTGAACTGACTGAGAAGTTGGAGTCTGACTGAATTTCTTCCAGCACAAACTGCACTGCCACGAACCTTCACGCTTGGGGAGCTGCACACGTTTGGCACATGCCACATACCCACAACTATGCCTTGTGAAAAGTCATTGTTAGGGATGTAGCTTAATCACTATGAAAAGAAGCAGGGAAGGATGTTTTTCAAGCTGCCTTTCATTTGGGACAGCATAACTGCTGAAGTGGGGCTCCCAGGAAAGAGCTTACTTACTTGGGAACAATGGGAAAACTAATGATTATCTTTTAAATAGAAGACTTGCATGGGAAAGGGGGAGAGGTGTGCAGTCAGGGAAACCATTTTTTATGCCAGATTTGGGGGATCAAGGGGGAAATGTTTCCCCAGATAATACTGCAACCTCTTTCTTTTTTTCTGCTATCACTTTCTTCTTCTTTCTGGAATCTTCTGGGTTAGAGGTATCACTTAAATCCTGAATACATTAGAATGAGGGCTGCCCTCACTTTGATTTTGCTTCAGGACTTTGGCCTCAGTCTGCATGCCGGAAACAGTGTTTCCTATCTAGGTGGACAGGAATGTAATGCATTTTAAGGAATGGTGTGCAGTAGCAATAGAATCAGAGAATGCAGCTGGCAGAAAGTGGCACGATCACTTACCCCCTATTTGCATCACCTCCACCAATTAACACGATGGATTTCACACTGAGGTCTGTGAAATAACTGAAGTGGAGTTGGGAAAATAAAAATGGAATTGACACTCAAGAATGGTAACAACTTAGGACTTAAACAAAGTTGACTTTTTTCTCTTCCATTCTTTGTCCATACTTAGGTCATAGTGGTCAAATGGGTTAATTCTCCAGATGCAGGCCCGCTGCATACATGCAACCTGCCACATTTGAAAAACCACTGAACAGACTTTGTATGACAAGTTGCTTGAGTGAAATATGTGGTTCCACACATGGCAATTTCAACCACACCAAAAAGCCCTCCTGTGTAAGCCTTTGCAATATGTGTGGTTGAAATTGCTCAAGTTTCTGGGATGGCTGCTTTATCCACATAATTTGCTTCATGGGGCTGCACCCACATGCTGGTGGTCCAGGCAGGTTGCATGTCACGACTGAGCCATAGTTAAAACACTCTCCCAGTGTTTGACACAAAGGATGATCATTTTTATTCTTATCACATATAGCTGTGAATCCTTGGGTTTACTCCTGAGTGGCAGAGACATGTGAAACATTTTGTATATGGCTTTCTCGAAGAATATTTTGTGAATATGGATGGAATATACTTGACTGAAAAGACAAGGTATATTTTGATGTGCTGTGGAACTGTCATGTTTAACTGGGTTTTACTATTCGGTGTTGATGTGTACTGTTAAATGACAGCCAGGCAGAAGACTGTGACAGAGGCTACTGCATGCAGTTGAGAATGAGAAGCGACAGAATCAGAGGTGGGAAACCTGTCCATGCAAATGGAGCAGGCATGAACTAACTTATTCTAGCTTGTTGTATGAATCCACACTGATCATTTAGTGCAGTGTTTTTCAACCACTGTTCCGCGGCACACTAGTGTGCCGCGAGATGTTGCCTGGTGTGCCGTGGGAAAAATTGAAAAATTCAAGAGAATTACTTTATATATAGTCAATATAGGCACAGAGTTAATTTTTTTAACATTTTCTAATGGTGGTGTGCCTCGTGATTTTTTTCATGAAACAAGTGTGCCTTTGCCCAAAAAAGGTTGAAAAACACTGATTTAGTGTTCTTTCACAATGACTTCAGATAAAACTATTACACATATATTAGTTTTTATATTCCTTTTGTCCTCTCTATTTTGTAAAATTAAAATGGAAAAAGATCACTACAGTCGTACCTTGAAAGTTGAATGGAATCCATTCCGGAAATTTGTTCGATTTCCAAAATGTTCAGAAACCAAAGCGTGGCTTTTGATTGACTGCAGGAAACTCCTGCAGCCAATTGGAAGCCATGGAAACCCTGTCAGACGTTCAGGTTCCAAAGAATGTTCGCAAACTGGAACACTCACTTCTGGGTTTTCAGCGTTCAGGAACCAAAACATCCGAGTACCAAGATGTTCGGGATCTAAGGTACGACTGTATAGTGAAATAGCCATACATAGAAACAGAAAAATCTAATTTCTACCGAGACAGACCATTGGGTTATCTAACTCATTATTGTCTATAATGACTGGCAGTAGCTCTCCAGGGTTTCAGATAGGTGACATTCCCTGGTCTACTGGAGATGACCAGGATTAAACCAATAGCTTTTTGGATGCAAAGTAGTTGATCCACCACTGAGTTATGGCACCTTCCCCAACTTTTTTCACTGAATATTTTTTTCATCTTTTTCCCTCCTACCAGATAATAGGAAAGGTGATTCAATAGCTATTTGCTCCTCTGTAGTGGTGTGCAAATCTTTATGTAGAATAAGGTCATATTCTAACATTCATTTCATATTTGTCAAAATCAACATGATTTGACCTTTCAGTAGATTTGCATGTTTTGGCAAGCATGCAACATCCCCTAGCAGGGAGGCCTGCCCTGTTCCTGGGACATCTCTGCCCCTAGGCCTCATGACTGTTTCCACATTGCGGTATTAAAAGTTCTGTGAGAAACTATGCAAAGTTGAGCACTCCTGGGGACTTTCAGCTTCAAGTATCATCATATATTCTGGGAAGAAAATGGAAGTTCTGTATCTCAAATGAGCTGTCATAAGCACAATGCAGATAAGTTTGATAGTTTGGAACAAGTGTAGGATTAGTTAGACCAATATACTGGTATAGTTCTTTATTCAATTTTGAGCTGAATACTTGTTATTATTTCCTTTTACCTTAATACTTTGAATAAACTGCTCAATGGAACTTCTGGACAGTTCTGGCTTCTGCAGAGACTCAAGGGCTGGTTAAGCTCCGTGTGGTTTAGTCTGCTGGCATTATTCATTGTGACTGGGAGAGCACAGGGGTTGATCCTGAAATGGGGGGAGGGGTTTGCTGTATTGTTACAGACTTAAGGAACTTTACTGAGTTTTCCTGAGTTTGGCGGGAACAAAGGATTTTTAAAAACAGAGCTAATTAGAGACAAGTGAGAAATTTAATTCAGTTCACATTTAAAGGTAGACTTACTTGATTTGTGTTTTCCATGTCTGCTGTTTATTTGTTGACCTCATGCAAATAAAACATTGCTTTTCTTTCACCCACCGGCATGCTTGTTGACTCCAGATCCAGAAAGAACCCTGACCTTGGCAGAACACACTCCTGGCTGAGAGAGTGTAGAGCTGAAAGCATACCTTCTCCAAGTGAGGACTCTGGCCTACGTACTTTTATATTTATAGGAAGTAGCCTGTAACATGAATGCAATAGCGTAACTTGCTTTACAATATCCAACACAATGAAGCAACAAGTACCCATTTATTGCTATGTGCCCTTTCGCTTCTCAGGAAGGTAAACAGGTTGATGTCTGGATAAAAGGTCAGGTACAAATTATTGGTAATTTCTGCAATTGTGTCTCTTATACTGTCTTGTAGTTTAAAATGTAGTAATGTATGAATCCTGAAAATTTTCACATGCTCCAATGAAATTTGTTGTTGAAAACTATTGCAGCATGTACAAATGCAAATATATTTTTCCTGCAAATGCAAATGTAGTAAAGTAAAATGGGAAAGAGTCTGGGTATTTGAGGGTTAATGTTGGAGACACATCTGCTTCCTATTCCTAGTTGTGTCTGTGAAATCAGAACCACTGGAGCATTCAGAGATGGCTGACTGTGTTGTAGTTGTCAGAACTTTTTGACCTAGCTATATCTTTGTAAAAAATAAAAATAAAAAATAGCTTAGCTCTTGTCCTTTTTACCTAGCAGAGTCTTCTTTCTGAGAAGTCAGAAGACATGCACAGAAATGCATTATAATAGCAAAGACATGAACTTTTAACCACACTGAATCTGGAAATAAATAATCTCTCCATGCTGCATCTAGTAATTTTGTGTGCTTTTATGGTTTAATGTGCCATCACAACAAAATCTAAGGATTTTACTTTATTTTGATATGCTATGCTGTGTGCACAATAACCTAAAGAAGTCATGTTTCCTGATAACAATGCAAGAATCAATTCAAATTCATTCTGCATCATCTAGCTTCTATTTTGTATGGATTTACTTTTTTCATAGCCTGCAAAAATGACCTTCTATAAATTCAGGTTGCTGTTGGGTATGTAGCCTGTATAATCTAAAAAGAAACACCAAAATATTGTATGGGGTGTGTGTGTGTGTGTGTGTGTGTGTGTGTGTAGCATATAATTGACAGTAGATAACTATATAATATTTTTAATGTTTCTTTTGTAAAATATGTATATATTTCTTGTTATTTCATATATAGTTATAGAAGCAAACAAAATAATGAATAGGGTGTACAGATAAAATAAGAGATTGCTTTGAAAAATGAAAAATCTCAAGGGTAAGAGAATGTTGTTTTTGTTATTTTTTGTATATTTTCAGGGGGGGGGGGGGGTTCCAAGAAAGAAAGAAAATATGCCCCAAATGAGAAATGATGCAGTACCTCGTATTTCTGCAAACTTTGGTTGTGATCATGCAAGTCTCATGCAAATCAATGGATCCTGTTTTCACTCCAGGTCTCTAAATTTGCTCATGCTACATAAAAGGGTGGCTAACACTTTACCAAATGTGCATTCCAGGTGGTGGAACATGAAACAGGATGCCCCCAGAAGATCTCAACTTACCTTGCCTTCAAATTGCCCATTCTTTGCAACCCCCAAAATAGTGCAATAAGCACATTTCAACTTAGAAGGGGTCCACACAAGGCAAGTATTCTGACATAATAAGTGGAAAGGGGTAACGATACTCTTCCATTCATTTAATCCAGTCCTGTCTTGTAATGTGCACTACAAAGAATATACAAAAGTGAGCTCCAAGTTCTGCTGTAGGCCAAGGACAGGTGATGTTGCTGCATCCATCATCCCTGGCCATTGGCCATTAGCCATGCTGGCTGGGGCTGATGGAAGCTGGAGTCCAATGACATCTGGAAAGCCACAGATTCCCCTACTCTGGTCTGAAATTAAGGTTTAACTAGCCCTCCCTATAATTTCAGATACAGTGAACCACTTACTCTGTGATCTTGTCTGGTTGCCCCACCTTTACCATGGGGACTAAACTAAAACTATTCTGAAATGCTCTGGTGAATTACTTGCTGCCAGCACCTATGAAGCCAAAAGAGAAGTAGAACTTAGTATTATGGGAAGAAAAGATCTCACTAGGGTACTGAGTCATCACTCCTTTAGCTCCCAGGTTCTGCTCACCAAGGTCTCTAGGGGGCTACACACATATCTTCAGTAGCTTAGCAGAGAAGACAGTAATGTCAGATAAGGTATACTAGTCCAGAATATTGCTGGATCAGAACTCGCCAGATTACTGTAACCAAACAAAAGTAGATTTACTCCTCAAAACACAGAAGATAATATAGCAGTCAAATAAATAAAGGAAATATTTTTTTGCCCTAGCTGGTATAACAGTAATGTAGTTTTATTTCTTAGATGTTGTAAAGGATCTATTTTAAGAAGCAATAGTTGAGTCAAGAATCAACAGACTCTGCTCCTACTCTCCTGGCAAGCCAACAGCATGGATTTCAGGGAGCATAGCTTGCTAACTCTAGCTGAAAAAGACTTGGTTGTACAATGTTTAGGTCTTTGCCTGTGAGATGAAGGCAGTAGACAGAACTGCTTCAGAATACTGGGTAGGGTGAAGCTAAGGTGAACCCTGTTTGCAACATGCATTGCTGTCTCCTCAGACAGACAAGCAGGCAGAAGAGAGGGAAGTTGGGGTCCATATATTGCTGGCTCTCAGCATCAAAAGGGCCCTGTTTATGCAGTAACTACAAAGACTACAGACAAGTGCCCTTCCTCTGGAATTTCTCCAATTCCAAGTTATGACAAAAGAGGGAGTTAATATATATATTTAGTTCAGTATGTTTATGCCACCTTTTAGGGCAAACAACAAAAGCAAAACCCTCTTGAGGCATTTCAAAAATAAAATAATAAAAGCATAAAACACAATTAGCCAAAACACAATTATTCCATTTCAAACAATAAAATAAAATGTAGCAGCCTGCAGTTAAAACACAGCTTACAAGATATAGAGCACAGCATTAATAAAAGCAGAAAATCTTTTGGAAGAGGCAAAACGTGGCATTGATAGATCTTATGAATGTTTCCATAGCACACCTTCCTCCATGAACAGCGTACACAAATTCTATCTTCATTATACAGCAGTTGCCGGCAAACAAAGGAATAAATCTCAACAACATTTCATAAACAAAACTCAAAACTTGATTGTGACAAAAAGGTTCATTAATTCTGAATTAAATTTCAAAGGAAGTTTTATGAGCACATTTCACTATTCTTCGGGAGACTCTAAATGCAGGATAGGAAACATATAAACCTTGCTTGTAAATGTATGAGCATGTATTTTAATATGAGAATGAATAAAACGCATTTGTGGGTCTCATGAACTAACTGCTTATGCAAGTGCCCTTCCTCTGGAATTTCTCCTCTTAAGCTACCTTTGCAGAAAGCACAACTGGCAAATGTGTATTGAATTCCTTGAAAACCAGGAGTTATGTAGTAATGGATGATCATGAGCTGATATCATCCCCTAAAGATATGCAAACTCTAGAAACAGAATTCCTTCAGAAATGGTATTATTTTCCTGCTTAGATCATTTGATGTGGTTTTAGCTTAGATTAGCTGCCTCCTGCAACTCTTAACAGCCCCAGCCAGCATCACCAATGGTCATGGATGTTGGCAATTGTAATCCAAAAAAAATCTGAAGGGCACTAAATTGGGGAAGGCTGTCTAGAACTACGTTCCACTACAGTTCTTTTTTTTGGGGGGGGGGGGACTTTCAGTTGGCATGTATCTAGTTGCCAGCAACCTTGCATAAATGTGCCAGTGTGAGTATATGCCAAGTGTAAATCACAGAATCATCTTACCATGTCAATTATTTATTTGTTGGCCATATAAGCCACCCAGTTTGTCCTTTGCAGAATGCAGAAGGTCACTGCTAGCAAACGATTGGCATATATCACATTGGAAGATGAGCAGGTGAATGGACTGCTGATGTTGTGGATGACATTATTAGGTCATGTTATAGGATGCATTCAGACATGGGGTTCATAACATTAGCTTTACTAGTTATAATGGTAGTGCTTCTGTTCCTATTTCTAATGTTCCTTTTACACTATAGTATCTGTTGCTTTTGGGGGGTGTGGGTAGCGCTGTGGTCTAAACCACTGAGCCTCTTAGGCTTGCCAATCAGAAGGTCGGTGGTTTGAATCCCCGCGACGGGGTGAGCTCCCATTGCTCGGTCCCAGGTCCTGCCAACCTAGCAGTTCAAAAGCATGCCCCAAAGTGCAAGTAGATAAATAGGTACCGCTCTGGCGGGAAGGTAAACAGTGTTTCTGTGCGTTGCTCTAGTTTCGCCAGAAGCAACTTAGTCATGCTGGCCACATGACCCGGAAAAACTGTCTGTGGACAAACGCCAGCTCCCTCGGCCTGTAAAGCAAGATGAGCGCCACAACCCCAGTTTCATCTGCAACTGGACTTAACTGTCAGGGGTCCGTTACCTTTACCTTTTATCTGTTGCTTTATGGAACTGTGGCTTTATGATTGATATACTGCCATGTTGTGCTAATCTTTAAACAGAGGGAAATAATTGTATGCCAGGGTACAGCCCCAAATGTTGTCACATGCAATGACAGCACAAAACTCAAGCAATTTCCCAAGTTAATAGGGTTGCAAACAAATATTTATTTATTTATTTATTTGGGGGGGGGCAGTGTTGAAAGAAGTGCTAAGCTTCTTCTTGATTCCACTAAATTTCCAGAAGTGGCATTTGCAATGTGTGAAAGATCATATAAACATGAAAATTAAATGGCAAGGAGACATCAGGAATGTGGCCATTGGAATGGTGCCATAGTGTTCTCAGAGTGAATATGGGGACAGAGTGGGCCTCTGGATCTGTCATGGTGTCCTGTTCTTCTATTCATATCTCTGTTATTGCTGATGAGTAGCTTTTCTTTTCTTTTCTAATTTTTTTCTTTTTAAAATATTAATAAGTTTTATTACATAAAATTTATACAAAAGTTTGTAAATTTACATAAGGGTACAGACTTACATAAAAAAACGAAATAGCAAATAAAAAGAAAAGAAGAGAGAGAAAAAAAGAAGAAGAAAATACATTTTTTTAAAAAGAAAAATTACATTACAGTTGGTTGACTTCCACCGCTGCGTATCACTACTTATTTCCAACTGAAATTTTCTGCCATTCTTTCCTTTAACACCATGCATTTTTTAATGTTACTGTAATTCAACTTTAAATTATTCTACTCCAAACACAACCAAAACCTTTCATTTGATCCTTGTTTACTTAAATATTCATTAAAACATTTCCATTGGTTTTGAATCACATTTTTTGATTTTTGCCTTATCCAGTTAGTCAATTTTGCCATCATACATTAGATACCCATGCCACCCGTATATCTTATCTCGACCTTCTAATTCCAAAATTTCACTATTTTTTTTTTAAATTATCCATTCTCTTAACCAACTCCTGCATGCGGCTTCGTAATAGATTTTCAAATCTGGAACCATAAATCCTCCCGTCTCTTTAGAGCCTTTCAATATTTCTAGTTTAATCCGTGCTTTTTTCCCCTTGCCAGATGAAGTTGGCAAGATCCTTTTGGCATTCTTTCAGATATTTAGTTCCAATTATGATGGGTGCTGTTTGGAAGAGGAACATGATTTTGGGGAGTATCATCATTTTGATCATGGATATCCTCCCTAGTAAAGATAATTTTAGTTTATCTTTATCTTTTCATTTCTTTTTGGGGGGATGAGTTTCAGTTGGCAAGGCTTGAGGACATGGTCAAGGTGCTTGGGTTGTTCAGGGTGACCACTTACAATCTGGACCCTTGCCTTTCTTGACTGATAAAAACTAGCAGGTAGGGGACAGCTGTCTGGGCTAGGAAGGTGATTAATGCCTCCTTGTGAAGGAGGTGGTCCCTGCTTGGTTGAAGGAGGCAGTGGTACGACCCCTCCTCAAGAAACCCTCCCTGGATTTTGAAAATCTAAGTATTACTGGCCAGTTGCCGATATCCCCTTCTTGGTGGTCATAATGGCAGCCATGAAGTCCTGAGCTACCTGAGCCAACCATTTCAGCATGGATGTTGAAGTCCCACAACACAAGCAGCCTGGGAGTCCTTTGAACCACTTTTGAGACCAGCTCTGTCAGTTTAGACAGGGAAACTGGTTCAGTGCTCTCCTCATATTACTAAGGAATTTTTAATTTATCTTTAAAGCTTCTTACATACAGTTTGTATTTCTATTTCTCCCTTGTCTTGCTTTTCTTCTTCTTCTTCTTCTTCTTCTTCTTCTTCTTCTTCTTCTTCTTCTTCTTCCGCAAGTGTTGCTAAAATTAGTTGGAGAAAGTGGGTTGTTTATTTATTAAAGGAAATCCACTACAAAGCAGCTGACAACCTATTGAAAATTCAAATTTATAGAAGCCATTAACATTTACAATCAACGCCAATCTTAGAATCATCAAATGAAAGCCAGCATAGATATGTTGGCACCCGCAGGTATCTTCCAGGTGTGGATCCTCCACTTTCCGCCATGTTGAAAACCTTGACTTTTTTTGGTGGGGGGAGGCTTGGTTCAAAGCAGAAGGATATCTGTTTACACAACAGCAAACTTGCATCTACTACTCTTACAGCAGGATGTTTGATATATCCTATGTGTGTTGATCTGTGTGCTGAATGAGCATGCTAGTGTTTCATAGTCCTGAGGAAAACTGATGCTGGCAACCAGTGTTCCACATCTTGTTAAGGACACACATGGTGAATACATTTAAAATGGGGATTTGAAAGTTATCCCACACCTACAAAGACTGCTGGCATGGAGAAAGGGATTTTAGCAACAAGTAGCATTTAAACTGACCCTCACTTGGAGAGAGAGAGAAATTCAAGGAATTCCAGTTAACTTAATTGCATTTGAACTCCAGAAGAAAGTCTTTCAGGATTTGAAACTTTAGCTTTAACTTTTTCATAGGCGTCCTATTGTGGTTTATGTGGATCCTTGGAGTAAAGAATAATGTGCACTGGAAAAGCAGCTTGGTATCTGAGATTCCACTTGTGAGGGTTGTTCATGCTAAGCTTGTTTATTGCACATGAAATTACTTTCTGGTCTGATCTATTCCCAATAGCAAATAAATCTTTCAAATCTCAAAACAATTGAATGCTTTTAAACTCTTCCACTAACAACAGAGATGAAGCCTCAGAGCACTTTCAGTCTTGCTGCCTCCCAGTTTGTTAACAAATGCCAGAAATATATAGGGAGCATTTTATGATGGTGAGCTGTCCCACTAAAAGCTTTGTTAAAAGCTGCCTTTCTTCAAAAGAAATTATCACTATAACTCTGAACTTCAACTTGGGGGGAAAAACATTGGGTTGGATTCAAAGATTCCCTGAGCAGAGATCTGTTCATGGAAAGAACACTCATGGAAAGAAAACCTGCTGAAAGAAAGCTGTGAGACAATGCTTGCCATTTTCACCTCCAGAGGGTTGAGAGATCATCTTACACAGAGCTGGAATGGGCAGAGTGAGAGGCTATGGGGTGGGGATCTGCCAAAGTTGTACCTTCCCCTTCTCATAGCAGAAACATTCATTGAATCAAAGCCCTCCTGTTCAGTGAAGGATTTCATCCATGAATGAAAGTGCACTGTTGGATTCTACCCTGGTTCCCTCCAGATGTTGTTGGCTTACAAATCCCATCATGCATGCACACATACATATATATTATTCAATGTCTCACAGTTAACCTATGGACTGCCTCTGCAGTGGTACCTTGGTTAAAGAACAGCTTAGTTTATGAACAACTTGGATTAAGAACGCTGCAAACCCGGAAGTAGGTGTTTTGGTTTGTGAATGTTGCCTTGGAGTAAGAACATGTTTCACTTCCTGTTGAGTGTGTTCCATCTGTAAATTGAGTCCCCCGCTGCTATGGGAAAGCACGCCTTGGTTCAAGAATGCTTTGGTTTAAGAACGGACTTCTGGAACGGATTAAGAGTGTAAACCAAGGTACCACTGTATAGTGAATGCCATTGTATTATTTCGATACTGTTTTGTATGTATGTATGTATGTATGTATGTATGTATGTTTGTTTGATGCCAATAAAAGGTTGATGATGATGAATGCCATTGTATTTGAGACATTTTGTGCCATTATTCCATTCCTAAAGGCATAGATCCAAACAGATCTCCAACGAGACATTTTTTTGCATGATAGAAAAATATATATTGTGCATCTAATCTTATTTTTGTGTCATGGTGTCTACTGCTTCTAAAGAAAGATATTGTTTCCATTTTGTCCTTTGGAGTCCCATTCTCCAGCATTGTACTGCATAATGTCATGATGATGATGGTTTCTTTAATATTTATATCTTGTTCTTCTGCCAGTAAGTACCGAGAGTGGCTTCCAAAGGGAAAAGGAACAATCATATGTTAGAGAATGAACATGCAATATTAAGCAACACAGTATTAAAAAACCCCTATAAAAAGCAATATTTAAAAACAGCATCAAAATTAGATCTTAAAAGCTGAAGACTGCTTAGCGAGTTGTGCCTTTCATGTTCCTCTCTTCTTTGTAATGTAGAAAGAACTAGTAAGAAGCTGTTTTTGTCTAACCATAGATATAGTGATAGGGCAGAGGGAAAATGGTGGACTCTGATGGCATTCAGCCATTGATTTTGGCATTATTTCCTCTTTTCCAGCCTGTTATTGTTGTCAATGACAAACTTTCATTACTGGTGATGTTCACCAACAGTCAAGCTTGTTCTCATTTTGTATCTTCTACTGGCTGGAAAACATATCTGTAACAATACATGGATGCAATGAATTGGAAAAGACTGTTTTGGAACAGTGGCATTATATTTTTTTTGTCCTCCAGTATACTCTCAACCAAGATGTCAAATACATTGCTTAAGAGCTTTGTCTAAAATTTCTACGTTTTTCTGAAATGTCCTTATTTCTCTCTCTCTTGCCCCTTTTACAATTCGTTCCCACTCCCTCCTCCAATTACAACAGGCAACTTCTTTACCAGCCTGCAGGCTTTGAGGAGCTGTTGGCAGGCAGCTGTTCTTCACATTACAATTTCACAGTCTGTTGTTAGAATGGGGCACCATCACTCCTAAGCTAAATCTCTGCTCCTGAATCTTGTTAAGCCCAATTATACAAGTAGAATTCTTTGGTCTGTAGTTTGAAGATTCAAGTTCACTCCCAAACTTTATCCTGAAAGAGTGCTATTGTAGGATTAAATGTTAGTGCTCAAATAACATTTATCCAATTGTATTTCTAATATAAAAGGTTTACCTTTCTGCTCCATTTTCAGGTCTAAAGTGCCCTTTTCAATATTGGCCACCGGAACTGTATATAATGCAGCTTGCACTATACTTTTAAATAAAATCATTGTTTCTGTGTTAGCAATTTCCTTTTCTATCACTTTCCCAATAATTAATGTCTCACATAAATGCTTTATCCTGTTGCCCCCACTATTACACATGTTTTCATTGAGCTGCTCACCATGATCCCAATACCTCCCCTCCTAGTGCTTAGCCATACTACCATTTGGAAGTTAGGATTTATTCCTTCCATTCTTCCTTTTGTTCCACTGTGCATCACTTTCTTACTTCGATCCACATTTGCCTTTTTGTTGCTGGTTCATCCACTTTGGAAAGACATTTCTGGAATTCTTCACAGGCCACTTGCGTGTCCACCAGATTAATAATGCAAGCCAGAAACATGGCTATTTCACTGCTCAGTCCAGATTATTTATTGACATATTAAATAGAACAGACCTGTCCATTTATTCCTAACCTCTGCTTTCTTTTGTTGAACCACTTATTGATCCATTAGGCTCTGCCCTTTTGCTAAGATTACTCAGCAGCCCCTGGTGAGGGACTCCAGACATTTCTTGTGAAGTTGGTTATTCCAAACAATTTCTTCCTGCTTCCTATCTTGGCCTCTGTTGCTAGAAAAGAGAAACGTGAGTGTAATCAGAGAAGTCAGGGAGCCTGAGCCAAGAAGCACATAAGCATTGGCTCTTGAATGGATCACCAACAGCATGAGAGAAGTGTTGGGGGTCAGGACAGCTTCACACCAAGGGTAGGTTATTGAAGTCAGTTGGAGAAGATTTTGTTTGTGCGTTTGTGTGTGTCAATATTTTACCTTGAAGGAAAGGTGGTATATAAAGGCAATAAATAAATAATAGATAAAAGTGGCCAGGGCAGCAGATTGGGGGAGGGGATAAGGTGAGGGAGAGGGGAGGTTCAGTACCCCACTTATATATATACCTTCAACTCTTGAAATATGACTCCCACTGCTCACTTCTGTGTATGCAGATAGAGGAGACATATGAAAAGAAATCTGACTGTCCCCACCACGTCTAGATGGACACTCCTAAACAAGCAGATGGGACTCAGAACCCTGTCGTTGTGATGTCCCCCACCACTGTCAGCATTTTCAAAAGGATCCCCAGTCCTCTGTGAGTTTTTCCATTGCAATGGTTATAAAAAACATGTATATTGGGAGATATGTCTTACCAATACATAGAGCATACAGAAGATTCTCCACTATGAACCATTTAAATGGCTCAGAGCCCCATTAACAATGCAGCACAACAAAAGCAGTTAAGATCATAGTTACTCACAAGTTTGCTGGGAAGGATGAACACTCACACAAGTACTTCAAATGCAGCCCGTGTCTCAAAAACATTTCAAGACCAACTTATTGCTCCTTTATGTTGTATTCTTTTGATTGAATCACAAGCTCTTTTGCTAAGGAAGTTAAATAAAGGCTTCCAAATCCACTAAAAGTTCTCTATTCACCACATGTTTTTCTCCAAGGAAATTATTGCTTTTAAATCAGCCATTCATCTCATCCACACAGGAACAATGTGGATTTTCAGGTCAAGAAGATACTGTATTATTTTGCTTTAAGTGATATAGAAAAGTGATAAGGAAAAGTTTAGTTTGAAAAGTACAGTAACTGAATGCATACATGACTTCAAAGTAAATTGAAGGATGTAAGTAGTTGGAGCTATCTTCAAAGTTTGAAAAACTACTTTCTTTGAAATATTTAGAATAAGGCTGTATTTGTGATGTAATATTTATTTTTGTCAAGTAATGTTATTTAATTTCTTGAGAATAGAGATGTCAGGGTTGAGCCAGATGAGGAGGAGTGGTGGCAAGCCCCCCCCCCCCCCTGGCGAGGCTGCACTCACGGAAGAACCTGGGGAAATTGAAGAGTTCATACCTGGAGAAGACTGGTGGCCGCACTCCTCGGAAGAGGAAGAGTCAGATAGAGATGGGGGAAAGACCAGAACAGGAGGAGTAAGAAGTCGAGCCAGAATCAGGGCCTTGTGAGGAGAGAACCCGGCAGGGCCCCTCCCCTCCTCCCTTCTCAGCTGTAGAGTGTAGAGCTGAGAGAAGCAGGGAACAATCAGAGGCAGCTGCAACTCGTAAGAGACGTGGTTACAGGCCGGCTACTTAAGAAAGGCCGGCTGCTCCCTTCGCTAGCACCTGCAACTGTTGTGCTGAGTGCATGATTACTCTTGTTTGTTCTGTTCCCGTGTTCCTGACTCCTGGCTTGTTCCTGACTGACTTGGCTGGTTCCTGACTTGGACTGTTCCTGACTTCGGCTTCTCCTGACCCTGTGCTGATACCTGACTTCAGCTGGCTTCTGACCCAGACTGTTCGACCTCGGCTTATCTGACTTTGACTGCTGCACTTCAGCACGCCAACTTGTTGGCGCCCTAACAAGATGTAGTCCAAGGAAGTGGGCCACTGAATGCAAAGTCGATATCAAAGAGTTGACAGAAAGTTTATAAGAAGCAAACTAACTTTTCACCATCTAACACTTAGATAAACCAGGGGGACTTTGCACCAGATCTTCTACTAAGGTGTCGTTCTCATGTAAGAGGGAAGAAGTGGTGGGAAGTGAAGCATGGAGCTATGGTGTGGGCTTCATCCTCTTCTCAATGTGAAGATGTAAAACAGCCTTCTTCAACTGCATCCAGCGCCAAATTCACATTATCGTGCAATTTGCACATACCCTAAAGCACCCCCCCAAAAAATAATGGGAACTATAGTTGGTATAGGGTGCTGGGAACTGAAGTTCTATGAGATGTAAACTACAGTTCCATGATTTTTGGATGGATGTTTCTAAAAAGTATTGTGTATACTCCAGCCTATGAATGTAGAACCTGTTCCATAGTCATATTGTGTTTCAAATTGGTTATTGATTACAATGTACCCAATACTCAAGTCCATGAGATTTGCTTGAGGGGATTCATGAATCTGAGAAAAATTACAGTGTTCCGAGGTCTGTCTGTGTCAAATTTCCTTTCCATCTATAAATCAGTCTGTCCAACCCTCTCACAGACTAGAGCAGGATGGATAGTGACAGGGGCTCTTTATAGGCTACCAAATCTTTTCCTACACAAAAATATCACCAATTCCTTTCCTAAGGATAGTATTTCAAACCATTTGAAAGGTTTGGATTTTATAGGCAGGCTAGCCCCTTTGCTAGCTGCCCTTCTCATGGTTGTAAAAATGCCAGCAAGGAAAGCTATCCAAGCACAATTGTCTAATTGGAAAGATATATTCACTCTGACAGGCGGCCCAGCTATACAAAATGTCATAGAAGTAGAACGGCAATGATAATCTAGTTTAATCCACTTCCTTTTTTGGTTTGGCTACTTCTGAAGTGGTAACATCAAAGACGGGCTGAAGACAAGATAACTGAAATACTGGAAAGGCAGGAAGTTGGAAGGGGCCCAGGAGTGATAGCATCGAAGCCAAAGGGCCCATTAAAGTACATCCCACAAAGGCCGACTAAAAAATATCCATGATCGTTCTCTCTCTCTCTCTCTCTCTCTCTCTCTCTCTCTCTCTCTGTATAGTACAAATATTTTTTTTAGATTTCCCCCCAAAAAGGGAGTTATTCAAAATTATTTAATTTGCATAAAATGTTTCAAATGCAAAAATTGGGGCTTTGACACGTGCTCAGGTAAGCACATAGAGTAATGGATTGAAGACAGAGGCAGTAAAGGAAGAGAAAAGGTAAAAATATTGGGAAGAAGGCACTTTAAGGCAGAATGGGCATAGGAACTAGGCTACTGAATATTAAGAAGACTTGCTGAACGTATTGAGTACCTTCAGAAGGCAACAGCCACCACCCAGGAAAATGAAAACCATTGATATAAGTAGACTGAAGTGTTTGTGTGTGTGTGTACACCAAAAGATCAATGCACCAGCCTATAGCTGCCACAGTAATTGTGTTGAGACCTAGGAGGAGGATTCCTCACTTTCAGGAGATGAAGGTAAAGATAATCACCAGAGCTCCACCCAGGACCAGGAGCGCCAGTCAAGCTCTGCTGAGGCACTCTGTATCCACAATATGTGTCTTGCTGCAACAGGATCCCCACACTCCTTCCTTGAGCGTAGTAATATTTTAAACTCTCTGGTTTTTAATTATTTGTATGTATTGCCTTGCATTTTCGGCCAATTAATCCCACAGAAATTCCAAATTTTGATCAGTTTTTAAACCTGAAAAGATGGGCTCTCTAATACAAGAAGGGCCAAGTGGTTAAAGTGGGAGGGGCAAAGTGTAGACATGAGACCAACATTTCAGGTAAAACAGAAATAACTAGTGACATTTCTCCCAAATGTCTTTAGCCCAATTGTGTTCAAATGTAGATGTGTGGGTTCTCGTGGTGGGAATACGTTGAAAGTTATGCATTTTATTCCAGGCGCTGATACAAAGCCTTTTTCATTTCTCCACACTCGTTTCGATATACTCTTCCATCATAAATATGGAGGCAAAGTACTAATTAAGTTTTGATGCAATATGTGAATTGGCATTAATCTTTTATTTTTTATTAATCTTTTATTTCCCTTTAGTATACAGCAGATCTACAAAAAGTAACTTTTTGAGTTCTTTTCATATCACATTCTATTTTTTTGTTATAGTCTCATAAAACTTCTTGATGCTCAGCTAAGCTGGATTTTAGCAGTAATTATTTTTCCTTATATTCTTCAGCCTCCACAATTCAAATTTCCTCAACGTAGTAATATGGCAACAACATCTTTGGATACATTGAATATGAGGTCCATTTTTCATGCCAGTGTTATAGAATCTGATAGAAGCACTGAGATGCATGAGCTTGAGATACAGGCACAATTCAAGCATCTCTGTGTGTGAAGGTCATGCAATTTATTCCTTATTACTTATTTAACTGCTTTTTAATATTTATATTTATTGTGATTTTTTATTGTATGTATTTTTATTTTAAGTTGTGAGCTGTCTTGGGTCCTGAAAGAGTTTCATTTGTTTACTCTGACCTTTCTTAGGTACTCTGCGCAGTGGACATTTTGAGAAGTATCAGCTCTCTTTTACACTGGAAAAGTATTGTTTTTGGATGGCCAGAAATAGGTCATATAGTTGTCGCTCAACCCACTATGCATCTGGTTCATAATATTTTATAGGTAATTTCATTTGACTTTATGATATCATAATTTCCTCATAATAAATATCAGTCATGGACAATCACCACAAATCGTGTGTAAGTATTTCACAAATGTGATGCATTAAAATGCAGAGGTGAAATCCTATTTTTTCTAGAAACTGCAGAGCATGAAGTTTATGTCTCGCCAAACTAATGAAAGTTATTTTTCTTTAGAACATCACAGCAGTAGAGTATAAAGGGACAAGCTGGCACTCTTCAGTGAATGCAGAATGTCATGAAATCTCTTCACATCTGCCAGCTAAAAAGACAACTAGACATAAATCTTTTACATAATAAAAAGCAGAAAATGTAGCTTATATCTTCTTACATATATTACTAGGGCTGAAAATGTAGATATTTGTTACATTTTCAGTGCTATAAATTTTTCAGAAACTATAAATTTTTCAGAAACTGTGTGCTGGCACTAAATTTTCATTTTTCAAATAGTTTTTTCCATTGCAGAGCACGTTGACTATGGAGAGTCAAACGTACTCCCTCAACAATACATTAACTTCTTTTCTATATGCCTACTGCAGCAAGGTGGGGCTCATCAGCCTGGAAGATAGCTCATCCAGGAGAAGGAAAACTCTAATCCTAAAGCACTGCTGTCTTGCGGGGTATCTTCAAGCTAAGGAGTATACCCTACACAAATCCGGAATGGAGTCCCTAAGACAGTTGGGTGGCACCTTGTATGCCTCCTTCCTTCTAGAAACTGCTGCAGCCAAGCTGGGGACAAACATATTGCTCTGCTTTCCTTTGTACCACATCAGTGAGGTCAATAGGGGGCTCTTTTCATCTGGGCAGCCCAGAGCCTCCATACACACTGCTCAGGCTTGTGATCCAGGGAAGTCACTTTGGTGCTGCTAATGCAGCAGTTTGACTTCACCCCCGGATGCTCACTCCATTGCCTCTTGAGATGCCAACAACAACTGCAGCAAGGTTGATCTTTGCAAGACAAAGAAGAAAGTGAAGAATCAAAATAAAATGCATGAAGGAAAATCTGGGGTTCATTAATTAAAATTAAATTGGGTGATATTCAATGTAAGTCCAGCTTAGAATAGATTCATTAACATAGATGGATTTAAGTAATGAGGCATTGATTTCAATGGGTTTGCTATGACTTAGTAGAGTACTATCCATGGCATATAAATTAAGAAATCTTAAAATCTGTGCAGTTTTGAAACCAGTGCTTCAAATCAGTGCAGTTCAATCTGTAGTGCAGGCTTAGTCTGCCATCTGGATTCAAAATGGAGTTCAGTTGTATCCAAATATGGACAAATCCTGCTGGTTCTCTCTTAGCAGATGTCCAAAGGCATAGCAAACAAACACAACTTTTGGGGACTTCTTCATACAGCTGCTATATAACACTATTATAAGATGTAATGATGGTCACCAACATGGATTGATCTTAAAAGAGAATTGGAGAGTTCAAGAAGGATGCAGCTGTCAATAGCTGCAAGTCATGCAAATCATGAGGGCTATACACTTACCTCTTACTTCAGTGTCGGGGTTTGGGTGCTGGAGCTCCTCGTGCACGGCCTTGGATTGGTTATGCACGAGGTACCAGTTGCGGGGAAAGTGGCCAGCGTTCCGCGTGCTTTTGAGCACGGTCGCCGGCCAGGCCTCACAGTCTGAAGGATGATGAGTAAGCCAATTGACGACTCCGATGAAGTGTGAGTTTCTAATTGCCTTCTTTAATGAACAGTTGCCTCATGAAATAAATATATACCCTGACTCTGAATAGACGGACCAATTTACAGAAAATAAAATTTTTACTTACTCCCCCCTTTAACCCCAAAGGAAGACAGACACCGGTTGTATCTTTAGTGGCTTCGGCAGAACCCGCATAGGCTCGTCCCCTAAGCTAAGTTCTCCTAAGCTTAAAGACCCTGCGCGCCCAATCTTCCGCGAGGCTAACTAAATAAACTAAAACCGAAATATCTTCCGCAATTCTAGCCCTAGGCTAAACCTAAAGAAAACCTAACTAAGGCTAAACCGAATGATCTTCCGCGATCTAACTCTAACTAAAGAAAAACCCATCCAACCCGTCCAGCCCGCTCCTAGCCCCTTAAACTAAACTTGACTTCAACTAAAACCCAACTAAAAGAACATAAGAAGAACGTGCGGTCTCGTGCTACTCCTCCTGCCTAAGCGGGGTGCCTCTGCCTTTTATTAGGGAACAAACGTGACATCATCAATAGTACTTTAACCAATAAAATCACTGTTGCTGCCCTCCAAAAGGGCGGGAAGCAAGTTTAACGCTCATTAACAACTTTGAACATGACCGGATCTACAAAATAAAGGCGGATTAATCTTGTAAGTGAATCACACTATTCATTCATGCTTTCACTTTCACTTTTGCGCGCAATTATACCAAAAGTAGACCTAGAAAAACCCATAAAATAACCAATTAATTATGAATCCATGGCGGATCCGTGAAACGTATTCCGACATATCATCTTTCTTTTTTTGTTTTAAATTAAATTAATTTTGATTTAGTTATATAAAAAAAATTAGAGATATCATAAGCATTTATCTTGACACAAACATTACCATTTGCTTCGATATAAACCTCGACATGAAAAGGCAAACGTCGACAATGTCGACAGTGTCCACATCAAGACTGTGATATAAACACCAGCAAAACCATCAACATCCACCCCTTTCATAGGAGGAAATACTTGTACAATAATGTAGCAATAAAGTCATGAAAATAACAAACCACTAGCCGAACATAAAAAATGATCGATCCGATACACTGTAAACCTTCTAGGCATATATAAATACTTCAATATGTAGTATAACACAACAAATCACCTCATAAGCATGTATACTTTCGCGTGCAGCGTAAAACAACAAATTACTCCCCAAACACAAGAGAGGACCTGATACAGGTCCAAAATTAAAAATAACGGATAACGACTGCCCAAACATAAGAGAGGTCCCGATCCGGGACCCAAAATTAAAGTATAACTAGAGCTGGGGCTACATGGCCTACCCAGACCCCTCCCCCATTTTTTTTAAATTTTTTATTTGGAAACTAAGGAAAATGGATAAGGAAACATAAAAGGGTTGTGGCTCTGAGGCTACAGAATCGAGGGAACTTTAGATTCTGGACTTACCACAGCGACCACAGGTAACGGGGAACTAGGGTCCGATTCCAGAGAGGGGATTTAAGCCACCTATGTACAAGTGGTTTTCGCCACAAGAGGGGATTTAAGCTACCTACATAAAGGTGTCCCAGCCAGGATGAGGATTTAAATCATCTACGCAAGGGTTTCCAGCGAAACGAGATGGGATTTAAACCAACTACATAAGGGTCTCCCATCAACAGCAGGAAACAGAGTGAAGGGAAAAGCTGGGAACCTGGTTTACTGCCAAAGGTAGCATATAGAGGGGGAATCTTTAAAGTAAATAGGGGTACCAAAAGGGTAGGACGCCACCAGACTTGACATATATATCTTGAACAAATCCGAGAATGACCAATTCTTTGACCAAAGGAAATATTTCAAATAAGGCATATAAGTGTTACCACATTTTGAACTACAACTTTTGCAAGCACAACGTGGAGATTTAGGATTATTGAAATAAAACATATATGTATAAATATGTCTATGACTAGAACTGCACAAAGACGATGCTTTGACCTTACATAAACATTTCCATATCATCAAAATTGTGACGCTCTAAATGGAAACCATTTCAGAAAAATTATCATATATATAAACATCCATATCATTAATTACCAAGCTATATGGAAAACACATGTAATATGCGAGGCGGATATTTCAAGAAGCATACAAAGGTAAATATGCAATTTTTACAAATACAAGACAGGTTTAGAACTGCAAAATGGTGTTGGAGAGGAGGATGAAGACGATGAATGAGTTGCCGGTCGTCTTCTTCTCCGACTACACATGACCATGTAGAAGAAATAGTCCTGGAACTCAGGAAAAGTTCATGGAGCTCAGGAAAGTACTGAAACATCGAGTTCTGAAGAAACAACGATACCTGTAGAAGAAAGGAGGTTAAGCAAGCAAATCAAGGTGATCTGCTAGTGAATGCAGGTATGAGAGTAACTGGAACAAATCTAGGCAGCCAGGAACCAGAGGCCGCCCAGAGGCAAACAAAAGGCCTAGGCAGTAGGAGGGTAAGGCAAACTGCCCAGAACTCAACTGGTGCTGTTAGTTGAGCACTTTTGAAGAATTGCTGCATTTGACAGGAAGTTGAGAAGTTAGCGAATAGCTAACAACCAGAGTTAGACATCACGGCTTGTGATGAAAAGGGAGTATCGAATTTCACGCAAAGTTTGTCCAGCGTGTTTCTTGAGTGAAGAATGGAGTTGAGCACACAAACAGGTGTGGGAAATAGGGGTTCTTTCCGCAGAAGTAGGGACAGTCCTCCGCTGAGAAGATTAGATCGATGATTGCAAGCTGATGGTTTCTAGGAATGAGGTTAGGGTTAGGAAGTCCACATTGAAGGGGACCCATTGGAACAATTCTTTCGTTGATTTTTCTCAGGTCTTGAAGCAAACGCCATTTTCCACTTTTCTTCTTGATGACGAAGATTGGAGTGTTCCAAGGGCTATTAGAGGGTTGCACACGATCCTGGTGTAGCAGCTCTTTGATTAGGGCCTCTGCTGCAGCGAGCTTTTCTGACGTCAGCGCCCATTGGTCGACCCATACAGGGGGTCCTTCCTTCCATGTGAGTGGAAGAGCATGTACTGGCGCTGATGCAAAGGCCCACATCAAAAATGTGTATGGACAACAGTTCTTGCTTTAGACAATAAGTCTCTACCCCAAAGGGTGATAGGCACATCCATAACAAGTGGACGGAGCTGCACCATGGAGCCTGAGTCTGACTGGAAGGTAATCGGATGCACACTCTGGTGGGCGGGTTCGAAACCTCCGACTCCGAAGACTTCCTGGGTGACAGTCGTTGCCCACTGGTCAGGCCAATCCTTTCTGGCGATCACTGTGACATCTGCGCCTGTATCAAGAAGACCCTTGATCTTTCGTCCACCCATTTCTAAGACGAGATGAGGGCGTTCTTCTGTAATCTTGATTAGCGCCATTGCTGTCTGAGGAGGCAAAGAGTCTACAGGAGCTGTAGGCGTAGAAGTAAGCAAATAGAGTCTGGCAATTTCCAAACCTTTTGTTAGGACACAAGGAACAGTTGAAAATCCTGGAATCAGCAACTGCGATGAATCTGTGATTCGAACTAGGCCTGCAGTCAGTGTGACTGTGGCAGGGAGGCGATCCATCCTAGGCAGGATAAGGCAAATTGAGGTGTCTGGGAATGGACCACGAATGGATGTTGGCAATTGCTGAGCAAACCATGGATTTGAAAAGTAACAGTCCTCTGTTAAGAAGAGTGGTATACCTGGGACAGAAGATTCTTCTTGTTCTTCGTTGGCAGTGTTTGAAGATATCTTTTTGGCTTCGGGTTTTTTGCACTGCTGAAGTTGGCAACTCTGAAGCTGCTTGGCGTTGAGTTGGCAAACTTGAGGTTCCTCTGTTGGTAAAAGTTGCTGATGCTGTTGAACCTGCTGGCATTCAGTCAGTTGTGCATCAAACTGGCAGGATGGAACTTCTTCTTTGACACGAGGCAGTAGAAGTTGTTGTTCCTGATAGTTGTTTGGTTGTGGCGGGCTGAGCTTAAAAGCTGGAGGTGACACAAAGGTGTGGACATTGTTAACTGGAGTGATGCTTAAGCTTCCACAAGAGGGAGCTGGCCCACCCACTTGCATTCTTTGGCCACATGGAAAGTGATCATCAGCTGGGTTGCAACTTGAACACTGCTGTTTCATCAAGGGCAAATGTCCTTCAATGACAGATTGACCTTGATTTGAAGATGAATAAAGCTCAGGAGTTGCGAGATTGATCTCAGTAGGATGTCTTCTCAACGTTGAAGGCAATTCTGCGATCAGAGGCTTGACTGTGATTGCTTGCTGTGAAGCAGGATCAACATCAGCAGGAACTGAAGGGCGGTCAGCAGAAGGTGAACTGAATGCTGTGTTCTCTACTGGAACCCTTTGAATAGGTAAGGCAGATGATGAAACCTCTGGAACCTGAATGCTTGATGAGGTCACATCTTTTCTCTGGACATCTGGAGAGTAGATATCTCTCTGGATCACTCTTTTTTCCTGATGACCTGGATAAGGAGTAGCGTTGTTCACCTTTCTGGGATGGTTGACCTTCATGATGTTCTTGAGCTTGCACCCTATTGTTTTACCGGGGCCGGGGCGCGGCCCGCAGAACCGTTTCCCTGAACTGGAGATGAGGTAGGTGATGTGTTTTGTGGATTCAAGCGACAATCATTCGCCCAATGAAATCCTTTCTGACAGATGGGACATCTCTCTGGCGGCTTGGCAGAAGGCCTTGGCGTTGTTGTGCACTGCGACCGGAAATGCCCATCGCCTCCACACCCATAGCACTTCTTGACTGGCGTAGAGCTGTCTTGACGTGGCATCTGTACCGCAGCTGCCAAGAGCTGTGCTTTGTAGGAGTGGGTACCGACATTCTGGCAGACGCGTAGCATCTCGGTCAATGTGGCATCTGGACGAGCTGCAACTGCTGTTAGGGCATTCTTGCAGTCATCATTGGCATTTTCAAAGGCAAGTTGTTTTGTCAGCATGTTTCTGGCATGACGATCTTCTATCTGGCGTTCCACTGCAACAATCAGGCGATCCACGAAGTCCCCATAAGGTTCTTTTGGACCTTGCCTAACTGCAGCGAATCCTGATACTGAGCTAGCATCTGTGCGATTGGGTAGTCTGCGCCAAGCTTTGACTACAATGTCTGCTATGGTGACAAGTGCAGCGTCAGGTATGGCTAGCTGTTGATTGAGATTGGAGTAATGTCCTGATCCTGTGAGCATATCTTCTGTGGCAAGTGGCGTTGCACGTCTGGCTGCTACTTCTTTCCACTCTTGCAGGCACAGAAGAGCATCTGTAGGCGACAGGAAGGTGCGAAGAATCAACTTCCAATCAGATGGCAGAAGTCTACTAGTGGACAGTCCTTCAAGTAAACTTCTAGTATAAGGAGCTTGAAGTCCATTTTCGCGTATGGCTTTTCGCAGTTCACGTAGTGTTTCAAAAGGAATGGCTTGATATCTTGCAGGTTGTCCTCCATTAGCACGAATCACTGGAAAGATGTGCATTGGATCAGCACTAAAGTCTATTTGTCCCAAAGCTGCTTCCAAAGCTTGGGTTCTGCAGATGGGCTGCATTGCTGTTGGATCTGTAGGTGGCATCAGTGAGTTTAAATCTTCTTGATGCTTTCCAAATGATGAGCCACTAGATGGTGCTAAAGAGTCTTTGACATCTGGATGCCTTGAAGATGGCTGACTATGAAGACAAGATGGCTGACTTGAAGTTGGATGAAGACAAGATGGCTGACTTGAAGTTGGATGAAGACAAGATGGCTGACTTGAAGTTGGATGAAGACAAGATGGCTGACTTGAAGTTGGAGCATAAGGTTGTTGGCTCTGTACTGCAAGTCCTGGCATCTGGATCATCATTGTTTGGCTTTGCTCTTGTCTTGGAATCTGCATTGGCATTGGAGGTGCTGAAGGGTTGGTAAATTGCTGTTGTGCTGCTTGCATTGAAGCTTGGATTGCTGTTGATTGGAAATCAGCTTGCTGCAAAACTGGAGCTGCTGGCTTGAGCGCGGCCTGCAGGGCAGCAGGGTTTGCTGGCAAAAAGGCTGCTTGCTGCTGCTGCTGCTGGATCGCTGGCAAAAGCGCGGCTTGCGATGGAGGAAGCCGGACCGTTGCTTGGAGCGAGGTCCGCGGCTGCTGCTGACTTGAAATCGCTGGCTGGTAAAAGGCCTGCGATGACTGCTGAGCGACTGGCGGTGGGGCAGTCCGCGGCGGGGCTTGAAAGGCCGACGGCGTCTGCTGCACCGGCACAGGCGGCAATGAATCTGGCAATGACAAATTGGACAAGGGCGAGTGCGTGTACGACAACGGGGCCTGAACTGGCTGCTGCGAGGGGGCCGAAAATGGCACAACCGCAAGCGGCAGCACAGGGGCACTATTAAGAGCAGTATTTCCTAAATTCACTGTTCCATTAAGCAAAACATTTCTTGGAGCGATTTGTTGAAAGCAGTTTCTTACTTTGCTCCATACTAATTGTACAGGAATTCCGATTTTCGGGTTGGCCATAAATTCTAACCCGATCCTTTCCCATGAGGCTAAATCTTTCGTTCCCTCCTTAGGGACCCAGGGACAAATTTCCCCAATGGTTTTAACTAAAAGCTCTACTTCTGATTCAGAGACAGGGTGACCATTTCTTTTCAAAAGGTACAATAAATCTTCACAAAATTTTACTTGAGCAGTTGAGAGTGAGGAGCCCATTTTTTAAACACTTTTCAAAAACTTTTCCTCCCCCACCCGTAGGCTTCTACTAGGGGACACCGGTTCTACCCGTAGGCTTTAACCGAAAAACCTGGCACCCGTAGGCTTTAGCCAGAAAACCTCCACCCCCACCCGTGGGCTTCTACTAGGGGCTACCGGCCCTACCCGTAGGCTTTGACCGAAAAACCTGGCACCCGTAGGCTTTAGCCAGAAAACCTTTCCCTCCCACCCGTAGGCTTTTTCGGGAGACACCGGCCCTACCCGTAGGCTTTGACCGAAAACCCTGGCACCCGTAGGCTTTTGCCAGACCCTGGCACCCGTAGGCTTTTGCCAGAACCCTTCCCACCCGTAGGCTTTAGGGAAGACCTTACTCTGCCCGTAGGCTTACACTAAACTCCTTGCCGCTCTACCCGGGGACCCCTTGGGGCAAAATATACGCGCGCGACTTCTATTTACACTACTTTGGGCAAGCGGTGGATTCGCGCTACTGCAGCGAAATCCTGGATAAACCGGGCCGTTATACCTCACCTCTCAATGTCTGTTTCCGAGCCACTTCCGATATGTTGCCTTTAACCGGAGTCTTCGTGGAAGCGATTTTTGACTACGCTTTGCCTCACACGGGGCACCACTTGTCGGGGTTTGGGTGCTGGAGCTCCTCGTGCACGGCCTTGGATTGGTTATGCACGAGGTACCAGTTGCGGGGAAAGTGGCCAGCGTTCCGCGTGCTTTTGAGCACGGTCGCCGGCCAGGCCTCACAGTCTGAAGGATGATGAGTAAGCCAATTGACGACTCCGATGAAGTGTGAGTTTCTAATTGCCTTCTTTAATGAACAGTTGCCTCATGAAATAAAATATATACCCTGACTCTGAATAGACGGACCAATTTACAGAAAATAAAATTTTTACTTTACTCCCCCCTTTAACCCCAAAGGAAGACAGACACCGGTTGTATCTTTAGTGGCTTCGGCAGAACCCGCATAGGCTCGTCCCCTAAGCTAAGTTCTCCTAAGCTTAAAGACCCTGCGCGCCCAATCTTCCGCGAGGCTAACTAAATAAACTAAAACCGAAATATCTTCCGCAATTCTAGCCCTAGGCTAAACCTAAAGAAAACCTAACTAAGGCTAAACCGAATGATCTTCCGCGATCTAACTCTAACTAAAGAAAAACCCATCCAACCCGTCCAGCCCGCTCCTAGCCCCTTAAACTAAACTTGACTTCAACTAAAACCCAACTAAAAGAACATAAGAAGAACGTGCGGTCTCGTGCTACTCCTCCTGCCTAAGCGGGGTGCCTCTGCCTTTTATTAGGGAACAAACGTGGCATCATCAATAGTACTTTAACCAATAAAATCACTGTTGCTGCCCTCCAAAAGGGCGGGAAGCAAGTTTAACGCTCATTAACAACTTTGAACATGACCGGATCTACAAAATAAAGGCGGATTAATCTTGTAAGTGAATCACACTATTCATTCATGCTTTCACTTTCACTTTTGCGCGCAATTATACCAAAAGTAGACCTAGAAAAACCCATAAAATAACCAATTAATTATGAATCCATGGCGGATCCGTGAAACGTATTCCGACACTTCAGTGGCAATATGTTGGGTAACAGTAGCAATGGGGCCTATGGTCCTTATGTCCTGCTTGTGAGCTTCCCATAGGCATCTAGTTGGCCACCGTGGGAAACAGTGGATCTTATTCTGAAGGCTCTTCTTATGGTCTATATACTCCAGAATCAGACTTTTTTCTCATGTGGCAGGACATAAATGCTATGGACTCAAACTGATATTTATTAATTATTAGAAACCAGGAAAGGGGATATTGTTTTATTTTGATTTTCCACAATGAAATCTTTCATAATATTAAGTATGCTAGATGAGGATAAGATAGCACATACCTTTACATTTCAATATTCAGTAGCACATGCAAACCTCTCCAGTAACTGGTAGAAAATTACTTGCTAAAAGTAGATCACTTATGGCTATAATAAAATGCTTCATTCATGCTCTTTGTTCCTATTCTTGGATTTCTCGGAAGCTTTCGTTTACTGCTGAAATTAAATTAAAATTCAAAGAACTTCCACGTTTGAGTCTGCATTTTCTGCAGTTCTGTAGTTTTATAGTGAACTCCTCCTGATTCCAGCTGTGGTGCCAAAAAAGACAGAGTCTTTCTCTCCCTCTTCTTTACTAACACTTGATCACGGGCCTCTTGTTCTACTTTCCACAAATTCCTAAAGGCCTTGACTCCCAGATTGTTTCTGGGCACAATTCCAAGGGCAGTTTTCAACCTATAAATCCATAAATGGTGGGACCATTGTATGCAAAGGGACACCTCCCATATGAATGTTCACATCTGCTAACATAACCATCATGGGCCCTGCTCCAGGAACTTCCATTTTCAGAAGTTAGGTGAGTGGCTACCAGATTCAGGGACTTTTCTGTGAATACAGATGACTTGTGCCTAGCATGATGTGTACTTTGCTTCAAACACCAGTGGTGAGAGTGTGTTGGAATCTCCTAGAGTAAAGGGTGACATGTGTATCTTGTTATTCTTTTAGTAACAGGATTTCATTGAATTGTTCTCCTTAGCCTTTGAAAGCAAATAATATTCATTAGCTTGTTTTTCAAAAGATTTTAATACTTCTGTATATTTTGGAATTTAAGCAGTGCATTCTTCTGTTGAACATGGATTCTAAGATTACTTAAATGCCATTCTTGGTGGAAAGATGGAATGAGGGTGTTTGTGACTGATTGATAGTTATTCCAACCCAGGAAGTCCAGGGATGGTTTCTTTAGGAGTGGCTGCACCACTGCATATTTCAAGGCACCTCCTCACGCCATGAAGCAGTAACTACAATCCGGAGCCAACTAGTCAAAGCCCCTCTGAAAGATTTAATATGCCAAGAGGAGCAGGCTGAATAAGCTGAAACATCAGCAGACTGAATAAACTGAAACCAATCCCACACCACACCACTCGATCTGGCATTGTGCACTTCATCTGGAACTCAACAGTTGCAGAATCAAGGGCACTGCAGAGTCAAGCAACATTCTCATCAAAATGTGTAGCCAGTTGATCACAGTTCATTGAATGCTCCAGAATTCCCTCACACACAGTGGAAGTCAGTAACCTCTGGATTGTCCCCAAAAAACTTTACGTTGCATTCCAAATTCATTTTATGTTTATCTAGTAACTTATCTGACTTTTTGAAAGTGATGAGTTTTGCTTTCATTGGGACTATAATGGAGTAGGAACCTCTGAAATATGTTTGCTCCAGGCCTCAGTTTTCATTTATTTAATCTTGATCTCCATGGTTAATGGTCATTATACTGTAAAAGAAAAACGTAACCAACATTTTAACAGTGCTTGAAACTGCTAATTCCCATAATGATAGTAAACCAAGACAGCAGAAGAATGCATTCAGAACTTAAATAAAATATTGGGCAACTGGTGGGGTCAGGGAAGAGAGCATGAGAAGTGTCAATGTAGGAGGTGGGCATCAGCATATTGGCTGAGAAATCAAACCCAGAGAGGGAGAACAGCTAAACTCAAAGAAATGAAAAGGAAACACTGAATAGTGTCTGATGGAGAAAGAAGCAACTCAGAGTCCAGCATTTTAGAAAATATATTGACCTATCCTACAGCATTTTCAGGAAGCACCATTCATTTGGTCATCTTTTTATTGCTGCTTCCCTCCTAAAGTTCTAAGACATGGCAACAGTTCACCTGAGTCATTCTTAGGATCAGACACCTTTTAGGTGTCTAGCTGTGTGTGTGTGTGTGTGTGTGTGTGGCCATTGGGACTGATGCAGCAGACGTTAGGGAGACCAACAGTTGGTGGAGCCAGAACCAGACAGGCAGAGCCAAGTAACATGTTTTGTCCCCATCCTTCCCTTTGTTGATTTCTACCAGGGGACAGTGCTGAGACTGAGGAGGAAGGTGACATGTAGCCATCCATTGAACAAGCTGTAGGTAAGAAGGCAGGCATTTTGGGGCAGGATGAAGGCAAACTGAGGTGTCCCATGTGTGCATATACGGCAGTCTCCACTGTTGCCTGCTTAAAGCATTAGAACATCTTGGCAAATCATCCCAGGGTCTGAAAAGACGGGCAGATTCAGTCTTTGATTTGTGTTTAAGAACATAAGAAGAGCCTACTGGATCAGGTCAATTGCCCACCTAATCTAGCATCCTGTTCTCACAGTGGCCAACCAGATGCCTGTGGGAAACCTGCAAGAAGGACCCTAGTACAAGAGCACTCTCCCCTCCTGTGGCTCCTAGCAGCTGGTATTCAGAAGAATTGCTTACTCCAGCTGTGGAGGCAGAGCATAGCCATCACAGCTAGTAGCCTTTGACAGCCCTTTCCTCCATGAATTTGTCTAATCCTCTTTTAAAGCCATATAGAATGGTAGCCATCACTGCCTTCTGTGGAAGTAAGTTCCATGTTTTAACTATGCACCATGTGAAGAAGTACCTTCTTTTAACTCTCCGGAAACTTTCAGCATCCAGCTTCATTGGGTGTTCATGAGTTCTAAAGTTGTGAGAGAGGGCAAAAAAAAAAAAAAAATCCTCTATCCACTTGCTCCATGCCACACATAATGTCATAAACTTATTTTGTGCCATCTCTTACTTGCCTTTTCTCTGAACTAAAAAGTTCCAAACATGGTAGCCTTTCTTCATAGGGGAGTTACTCCACCCCTTGATCATTTTGGATGCCCTTTTCTGAACCTTTTCCAGCATTTACAAGTTCTCAGTAGGGCATGTGCTGTAAAGCTACTTCTGAAGTCTGTACATGAACACACACTTCCTCTTTGAAACTCTTCTCAGGCTAAACTTCTTCAACAAAGCCTTTCCTGAGATGCCCTCTCTTTGTCTTAAGTACGCTCAAACTGCTTCAAAAGTGTTTACCATTGAAGCTCTTTCATTGCTCCTTGAATCTACTCATTTACTTCAAAGATGTGTATAAAAGACCATTCAACCAGAGTTTCCATAAGAAGATCCTGCTGGATGAGATCAAATAACTATTGGTCCAACGTCTTTCTCACAGTGGGCAACCAGAGAATTATGGAAAACCCACAAATTGAGCCCAATGGCCCTCTGCCACTATTGTTCTCCAGGATCTGGTGATTCAGATGGTACTGTCTCTGAACCTGCAGGCTGAATATAGTCATCATGATGATTAGCTATTGATAGCCTTAACTCGGGTCTCCAGTGTGGAGCCCACTGCCACCATGGCACCTTCTCACATCTCTCCTTAGTGCCCACCATAGTTCTTCCATTATTTTTTTTAAAAAGATTCTTTTTTGTTTGGTGGGTGGGGTTAGCTTCCTTGAGAACATTGCCTGCTGTTTTTTGTCTGTGTTTTATCCATTTATCTGTGTTTTTGACGATCACCAGTTTTTATTTTGTGAAAGGGTATTTTGTAGTATCTGGAACAGTTACTTAGGTTTCTCATTGTACCTCTGGGTCCAAAATTGTTTGGGGTACCCATCTAATCCCCCTAAAGGACATGTAGGATCATAACAAGAGTGCTGTTCAACTAGACTAAATACCTATCTAGTCCAAAGAGTGATTTAATAAAATAATGTAGTGAAATCGAAAGAAATCATTACACCACAAACAAAATAACTGACAGATTCAAAGAAGTAGATTAAAAGGCCAGGAATAAAAAAAAATAAAGTTTTGCAGAATATAAAATATTTGCCTGGTGCTTAAAAAATAGCATGGTAGATACCAAGAGAGCATCTCTGTAAAGGAAATTTCACAGACACACCACATATTCATCTCCTGACTATCCAGTGTGCAAATGATAAGACTTTTTAGGGGTGGGAGGATGAATGTGTCATTTCTGTTTAGTGCCTTAGGACAGTCAGAAGTATGGTTAACCAAAAAGTAGAAACACATGCAATTCCTATTTCTGCACTTTTCCATCATGTATGAATACATTTTTCACATTCTGTTTCCTGCTCTACTTATTTTATCATGGAAGAAGATGGAAAAGTTTAATTTCAGATCTCAATGAGAAATTGGATACTGGTCTTTGCTGTTCCCACTTCTTATATCCAAGGCCACTTCTTGTTCTGGGCAGATTTTCGGGAAGGAAGCAAGGAAGGAAGGAAGGAAGGAAGGAAGGAAGGAAGGAAGGAAAGGAGGGGAGATGAATAGTAAAAGAAAATTGTGGGTGATACCCAACTAACTCATTCTATCAGTACTCGGATTTCTGCTTGCATGGTCAAATGTTCTCCATTCTTCTCCCTGCCCTGAAGTCCCCATATCTCTTCTGGGTTCCACCCAAACCCTCTGGAGCAAATTTGGGGATGGAGAAGAACACACACAGGGAAAGGAGAGGCAGGAAGGTTCCATTGCAAAAGCAGAAATCCTTGCATTGATGGAACAAGTTAGCTGGATACCAATCAACAGTTGGAGCAAGTTAAATGGGAACTCATTCCAAGACTCTTCAAGAACATGAGTGAAATACATATTCAATGCAAGTCACAGCAAATGGTAGTATGAAGAAGACAGTGGTGCAGTGGCGTCAGCCATTTCAAATAGTTTCCGCATGGAAAAAAAAAGTCTTCAGAAAGGCCAGTGTGAGGCATTACAAAGTCAACTATCTAAACATAGCCTGTTTTCATAGTATCTGAAAGCAGTTGGCCCATGGTTAAAATAGAATACTTAGTCAAGTGGCCTGGCAAAAAATAGAGACCAACTGCTAATTCCACTTGAGTCACTGTATTTTCATACACCACAAAAATGCCTCAGAACAGCTCCATGTTTAGCAAAGAAATGGCTACTTTGAAAGTGATTTTGCAATGTGTGGAAATAAGCAATCTCTCACAGACAGGAATGAAGATCATGCTACCATTAAAATGTAAAAATAGAGTAGCATAACAATTTGATCTTAAGTGCTTTTATTTCCTGTTACTTCACTGGATTTCATTTATAAAAACTAAATTTTTATTATTCTACATGAAGATAAAATATGCCTTTTTCCTTGACATGTGCGTGTGTATGCATGTTTTGTTTCAAAAATATACTCCATAAGAATTCATATAACATTTTGTGGGCCTTTATCTGATGACTGGCACTCATTTCATTCCTTTTATGTTCTTCTGCATCAAAAAGACAGAATCATTATTTTAAATAGGCAGCACATCTATTTGACGAAAAGTTAGGCAGCTTTTATGGTTTTACAAGGTTCAAATAAAAAGTCAGTATGGTTTATTACTATTTGTGAATGATAATAGTACTGAGTTTGGCAAATAAGTTTCACACCAAATTGGTTGCACTTTAAAATGCCAAAGTTATGTATGTGCATGCAGATGCATTTATTATCTTAATTAGCAAAGCTAGTAATATCAGTTATGCCTGATTTCCATGATTTATAGGTTGTGAGGTGTCTTAAACACATACTTTTAAGAGATGATAACAAACATTTAAATAATTTGAAGTACTGAGATATTAAAACATGATTTTGAAATGCATACATTTATGTAGAGTTGCCATATTCCATTTTCTCCAAATACAGACAACCTAATTTGCATTATATGTAAATTGCTTACTCCTTATGCAAATAAAACATATTAATTGTCTACCAGTTCCTTTGTGCTTGCTCCTGGAAACTTCCATGAACAATTGAGTTAAAATAAGAGGAAACATATGTTTACCTTTTTTTTCACTCATATAGCATAGGAGTGATGTAACAGTGTTTGTCCTGTTCCATATTCAGATATGGGGTTTCTTGTGTTAGCTTTACAGTGGTACCTCTGGTTATGAACTTAAGTCATTCTGGAGGTCCATTCTTAAGCTGAAACCGTTCTTATCCTGAGGCACACTTTTGCTAATGGGGCCTCCTGCTGTGTGCGTGCCTCTAGCGCACGATCAATCACATCCTGGGGCAAAGTTCGCAACCAGGAGCAGCTACTTCCGGGTTAACAGAGCTCGTAACCTGAAGCGTTCATAACCAGAAGTGTTCGTAACCAGAGGTACCACTGTACTGGTTATAATGCTAGCACTTCTCTTACAATTTCTAACATTCCTTTTACACTGCAGTACCAGTTACATTATGGAGTTATGGCTTTTTTTGTTAACATACCACTAAAGGTAAAGGTACCCCTGACTGTTAGGTCCAGTCACGGACGACTCTGGGGTTGTGGCGCTCATCTCGCTCTATAGGCTGAGGGAGCCGGCATTTGTCCGCAGACAGCTTCCGGGTCATGTGGCCAGCATGAGTAAGCCGCTTCTGGGGAACCAGAGCAGCACACGGAAACGCCGTTTACCTTTCCGCTGGGGTGGTACCTATTTATCTACTTGCAGTTGACATGCTTTCGAACTGCTAGGTGGGCAGGAGCTGGGACATACCACTAGGCTGTGCTAATATTTAACCAGCAGGAAAGTACTAAATGCCAGGATACTGCCCCAATTTTTGTCATGTGAAATTACAATACCCCACCCCTATTAAGAGTGGGGGGGGGCATCCAGAGCTTAATATTAGTACATTCTTCCCACTGCTACCTCCCCAACCCCACCACCATCTGAAAACATAGTACAGCTGAAAGAGGCTTCTGCTTTCTAAAAGCTTTTTCAGAACAGTGAGGTCAGCAATCAGGACTGGTGCTAGGGTTTCTTGCGCCCTAGGCGAGACCACCTTCTGGCGCCCCCGCCACCCGCCCGCCGCCAAAGCCTGCTTTAGCGGGAGCTGGGGGGTGGTGGAGAGGCAAGCAGCAGTTTCTCTGCTACAGTGGAGAAGCTGCTGCTAGCCCATCCCGCCCTCCCCCCGCCCAAGTGCCCCCTCCATTTTGGTGCCCTAGGCAATTGCCTAGTTCGCCTTAATGGACATGCGTGCCCTGTCAGCAATGAATATGTAGCTTCTTTCTGTGCTCACAGAATTAGGGCTATTGACTTCTGAGCTACCCAATTATCTATTGTTAACAATAGTTAAGATGGAATTTTATACTAGGAGTAATTGCAATATAGACATCACTTCAACAAACAGTGCACGTTCCTGTGTAAACGTTAGGTAAATGACAAAATCTCTCCTGAGAATAAACCAGTAATGGACAATGTTAATGATATCATATGGTATGTTTGTACTTAAGCCTTCTTGCCTTTCTCTTTTCAAAGAATAATCCAAGCTTCCCTCAATCCTCAAGAAGTCTAGTAAAATCACATTGTTTTCTGTGGGAAAGTATTTTAGTATAAAGAGGATAAATGGCAACTTAATTATAAGTTAATCTCAGTTTTTATTCAAAGTGCTGTGAAGTCAGCAGTGACAGCACCACTAAATCTGTTCAGAAGCAGATGTTAATTCATTTTTTAATTGACACAATATTTCCTCATTTTATCACTCCACATTTCAAGTCTTTCAAAAGAAATCAGAGTTGATCGCGAAATAGTCTTGTTAGTTATCCAAAGGCACAGCAGCAAAAGATGCTTTTTGAAGGGCTACCCTTGCTGAGAAGCTTTGGTTGGTGCAGAATGTTTGTCCTGCCTTCTGACAGGCAATTTCCAACAACCTTGGCCTCTATCCTTATATCTTATCACAACTTGGAAAAGTGACCAGAAATATTGCAGTAAGTGAACCTAGTTAAAACCACAAGAACATAAAACAGGCCTTCTTCTTCGTTAGCTGTTCCTCACCTGCCCAATTCCTTTTCTCTAGGAACTTGCCAAAACCCAGGTGCAAGCATCTTCTGGATGTGGTGCAAATGCTTTTGGTTCAGTCTGGCCTTTTGTGGACATGGAATGTACAAGATGGGGTATATGATGGGAGCAATTGCAGCTGGAATTTTGATGAACATATTAGGTTGGATCCATACTCAGGGTAGGTCAATGTGACTTGTGTTAATCATGGCAAAATACCGGTAATGTCCCATTGATTTCACTGGGCCTTTTCTAAGTATGGATCCAAGCCGTTGTTGCCTATGGTTGCTGTATATGATCTGAAGAAGCAGGCTCTCATGTCCTGTTGTGGTAATCTAACTGGCCACTGTAGGCCACTGTTCCTGCCATCATTAGTGGAAATGAATTTGCCTCACCCACCCACTTACCTGAAAGACACTCTGAATTACCCCAAAGGAAAAGGGCACATGGCAACCTGAGGCGAAGTGACCAATCACAGGGGAGCAACCGTGGCCAATTTAGGGACCTTCTTTCCCCTCCTTGCCCTCTTTCTGTTGTGCAATGCCATCCTTTTACATTGTTGGTTTCTGCCTGCTGCCTTTTCTTGGGGCCAAGTAAGATTCTTGTTTTTTCAGGGGGGAAATCTTCTTATCCAGAACTCTCCCTTTTTTCACCTACCTCACACTGCTCAATTTAGTGTGCCTGTTCCTTTCATGAATCTCATCTGACTGGCAATGTTTCCATTGTCTGATATGAGGAATCTGGTATAACTGACATTTCCTTGCATAACTGGAGAATTGAGTTATGATGGGTGTGAGATCTATTGCCTTGTTTGGTGAATCTAGTCTAATTGGCGATGGCCTGCTTATTTAACATATTGGTCTGACTGGCAATAGTTTACTGCTGAATGTAGTCACTTTGGTCTCACCGGTGTTTAGTGTAGGCAGATAAGCAAATCAAGATGTAATTATATGTGTCCCCCCCCCCTTAGGCATTATAGGGTTGTGGGCATGTGAGAGTCTTCACCTATAGCTTCAGGCTTGGAGTGGGCCTTCAGAGTGTCCACATGAATAGACAGGGATACTTGGCTGTGGGGTCATGATGTACATGTTTAGCCATCATACCCCCAATACTCACCTAACAAGGTGGGGGGGGGAGTACACCCAATTCTTGAACAGGAAGTCACTGAGTCCAGTGGCTGACACGCCCATGAGATTATAAAAGGCGTGGTCTCCTCTATACAAAGAATAAACTCACTTGCCCATACTTATAAATTGACACTTTGTTTGCAGATCTTATACTTCAATAAATATAGCAATTCTACCAAGATGCTTGCTCTCGAGTCTTCTTCAAAGTTGTGGGGAAAACTGTGATTGCAAGGAAACAGGATAAGCCTTTGGTCTAAGCTAGCTTCACTCTTCTTCTTCGGTTCTTATCCTCAGTCTTAGAGACAGCGTAAGCGATACATTAAATCCAGGAATAAATGAAATAGGAAAACCTTGTGTGTAGTTTGGACCGGGCATTCTAATTCACATGTGCATATAAACTATGTACTGCTGTATCTAATGTGTTGTTGCAAATTTAACTTTTGCAACAGAATACACCTTATAAAAAGAGCCTGTCCCAATACAATGAAACGTCTTCTTAGAACCTGTGCAATACTTAAATCACTATACTTAAATCACTATAACCATATGCCAAATGTAATTGACACTGACATTTCTTTGTGTCAACTTTTACTTTTAACCACACACTGAACTTCTTTAATGGAAATTACCCATATGCCATGCTATGTGTGCTTGACTTATTCTGCATTTGCTTAATGGCTTTATTGCAGAAAAGGGGGGCGGGTAGGGGCAAAGCAGCTGAACATTCTAATAAAAAAGTGTGGGTCTGGGTGGGTTTGTGCTCAAGGAAAAAAAGCACTCAGTAACAAAAAATGTTAAATATTTTAAAATTATGAAGTCATACCAAGTGGGTTTAGAGTGATTCAGCCTAGAATTTATTTATGTCAAATTCAATTACCTTGTGTTAAGAATTTTTTTTAAAGAATTTCCAGCTCACTACGTGAAAGGTCAGTACATTCACATATCCAAGCAGATGTAGACTAGAGAATGAGCAAATGTATAGTACTCTTAAGATCATACAAATATTCTTTTAAAAGTAATAATATAAAAACTTTTATACATTGAACCCAGTACAATATTTGTCCTTCAGTTGTGGAATAGAATGCTGTATTTTGAAAAGGGGAGTGTTTTTTACTCTTGTAGATTGGGTGGGAATACGTTCCCTCACTTCAATGGCATCACAGAGTTGATTGGGTTTTTCTTCTTCTCTTTTAACTATGGCTTGATATCAATCAAACTCAAAATCCCCAAGGTCGCTAAATTTGTACTGAATTGACATTGAAAAGTAGGGCCACAAAGAGTCCCAGTGTATTGCTTATGACCTTGTTTCTCTTTTCACTAAATCACAAAAATGGCCAGTTGCACAGAGGGGAAAGCAGTCCAAGCCTTTCATTTTAACTAATGGGTCTTTAATAAAGCTACAGTGTGAATACATATAGTCAACATCTTTCATAAAGTGTAGATGCAATGCACTACCTCTGATAGGGGCTAGGCAAATTAATTTTGGTTATTGCTGCTTGGAAGTTTCATTCCCTCTAATTAAAGATGTGACAAGGAGCACCACAGTGACTGTTTCAGGAGTGATCTATACCTGGTTCTTTTAGCTTTGAAATGTTGCCAAAGGAACTTTGGATACATAGCATGCATATGTTTGCACAGAAATAGAAACAGGACGCAAGACCCATTCTATGAGCTCTACAGAGAGACCAGCTCGATCAGGCGCTTGTTCTCAACTCTGATCTAACAGCTGCAGGGTGTAGTGTGGGTTGCCAATGTCCGGGATGGGGCAAGTGTTGTGCCCCCCAGGTGGACTGGGCAATGGTCAGTCTCTTTGTCAGCCAGCATCTAACCAAGGGAGTCTATCCTTGCAAACTATCCCCAACATGTGAGTTGGGCAGAGAAGGGCGAAGTCAAGAGTGTCTCTGTGTCATCTTGCCCTCCTGTCCTTGCATCAAGGTGCTCTGGGCAATGCACATAGCTCTGGGAGTGTTTCCTCACATTCCTTTTCCTCCCTTCCTCCTTGGTGGGCAGCACCACCGCCCTCCCTCTCCCTTCCTCTTGGCTGGCCTAGGGGTGCGGCGTGCCTGGGCATCCCTTTGCCGGGCACAAGGAGAAGGAGTTGCTACAGCTAACCCCATCCCAAAGGTCTGGCCTGGGCACGGCTTGCTTCCCCATGACTCCAGCCTCGAGAAGTGAGCTTGCTGCGGGGGTGCCGGGTTGCACCCTTTCATATATTTTCACCTAGGGCCATGGCCCCATTGTCCCCCCTCCCCCCCGCCGACACTGTGTCACTGAACAGCTGCCATTCCAGAGCTGCCTTCAGGTGGCACTTTATTCCATCTCCCTGACATTTCCTTACCTGATATTTCTTTGCATTTTATGTGATATTTCACACAACATAAAAGCCACCTCTGGAGCTCTTGCATAATCTAGTGGAAGTTTAATGCTGATTTCCATGCTAATGGCTTCTGGGGGGGGATCTGTTTGTAACTCTGAAAATTGCAGGGTGCAATTTGGGGCTCTGTGCTGGCTGCCATTTTCATGGGTGAATCATGGAGGAACTGAAGCACACATGCACATAAAGGAGGGTGGGGTGGCACCATGTCCAATGACATCTGGTGTTGTGCCATTGGTGTGAATGAAATTGAGTGCTGCGTGGCAGTATGTCATTCAAAAAGCCTTCATTCCATAATGCAACAGGCAATGAGTGTAAAAGGAAGATTTTAACGTGGGACAGAAATGCTAACATTATAACCAGGAAAACTAATTCAGTAATCCTCTGAATGCACCCCAAGTGGCCACAGCAGTGTGAGAGATGGGAACTAAAGTCCACTCCATCCTCTGAAAGGCCACTTCTGTTTGGTTCTCCACTAACTGTTTCCACTCAAGCTGACTGTTCTAAGAACTGCTGTGCACTGCTTTTTTGAGAGACATGCTCAGAAGGCCTTAGGATAGCAGGCCATGTGAGACGTATAAAAGAGAAGGCTTTCATTTTTGGATGCAAAGCCTGAGGTCTGCTAAACTGCAAAAAGGCTTGGACAAGAATCAGGGCATTGTTCAGTTAAGATGTTTATGTTTCTCTTACAAGGCAAAGATTGTTGCTTTGTACATCATAATAAATAATTGTTGAGTTTGATGAACCTGGAGTGCCCTGATGTTTCCCATATACAAAAAAACAAACTTTTTAAAAATAACTTTAAGAACTCATGTGTGAGCACATTGCCAACTCAAAGCACAACTAGGTCATTCTGTTTCTCAATCTTGTTTGGAGCTTTTGGGGGGAAATGCACATCAAAATGCATTATTTCATAAGCAATGACAAGATACAGGATTGATCTGGATTGTGGCCAATCTCATGTGTGCATCACTTCCCACCCACCAGTGGGCACATATTAGATGCTGAGTAAACAGCAGTGCAGACACAGCCCTTGTGGCTTTGCTTGTTTTTCTTTTCCCTCCCCATCCCTCTTTCCTTTTGTGGCCTATCTTTTAGATTACAAGCCTGCAGGCTAATGTTGCCTCATTTGCTATTGATTTAATGTAAGTACTTTGGAAACATTTTCTTAAAATAAGTAAGTGATTTCTTTTAAAAACCCATAATGTGAAATGCATTTTTTTTACATATTAAAAAGGGTCGTTGAATGATTCACATTCCAAGAACAAAAGGAAAGAAAATAGCTGGATTCAGCAGTACTGTACTGACTTGGGACCCAGACTGTGGGTGATCAGCCCAGCACCAAGGCATGCTGCGCCGCACCAAAATACCATCAAGGGTGACGTGACGTGATGATGTCATGTGATGTCATGACAGTGCAGTATGGGGCTTGCACATGCTCAACGCCACAGCAGCGATTGGGCCGGAGCCTGTACCTTGTCAGCAGGGCCTCTGTTGGGGCCTACTTCAGCCGCAGATGCACCCTGGAAGCACATCCACGGCTGCAGTGGGCCTCAACAGAGGTTCTGTAGCAGAGACCCAGGTCCTGGTCCAGTTGTTCTGTCAGTGATAGAGCGCCAGAGTTAAGGCTGCAGCCAGCGGTGTGCGGTGATGGTAATGGCAGTCAGCGCTCAGCAGCAGTGGGGTGGGTGGAGATCCACAACAAAAGAAAATGTAGGTGCCCAGGCCTCTGGGACCCCAGGAGTTGGTGCCACTGACTGGAACAGTTCCATAAATAGGATTGTGGAACTCAGTGACCAGCTGTGCAAAGTGCTACATAAGCTAGGTGGGATAATGGGTTGTGACTTATCCAGTTGATTCAAGTCAGGATGGTATTGCCCAAACAGAAGGGACAGGGGCTCTTTTCCTTGCCTCCTTCAGATTCAATTCCTGCATTTGCTGAAGTTCTGTTGATGATGTTGTACATCACTGGTTTAATAAATACAGCTCTTTGCACCCAGAACCTTGTCTTATGCCGTGACCTGGAGGTGGGGCTAACATAATTCCAACCAATAGAATCATGTTCTAAAAAACCAGTGACAAATGCGCTTGTTTAGCCTCCCCTTTCAATGCTGGTTCCCTCCCCTTAATGGTGCAACTGGTGTAGATGTTCTTAGCATTTTGGTGCCAGGTTACAACTTACTTATTTCTCCTGGCATTTTAAGTTTTGTTAGTGTTTAATCTGCTCTGCTGCTTTTAGCTGCGTTAAATGTTCAATGGTGCATTTCAGTATGCATTGTTACTTTACGCTTTGGTTGCTTTTATTTTGCGTTGTGTGCTGTGCTCTGGTATCTATATCTATGAAGAGTGGTTTATAAATATTTTTAAAACCAATCAATAAAATTCAAGTTATCGTCTGTAGAAGATCTAAATCTTAAACTGAAATCAATGAGAACAGAGTGTCTAACTGCTCATTTTTCTTGGACTGATCACATTCCATTTGCTCAGAAATGAAAATTTATTACCTCACCATTTTAATTCAGCATGCAGTGATATTAACTGTAATTTTATGAATATCAGTCAAGAGACCTGAAACTTAAAGGAAAGCACAGCTGTTCTTTCCAGAGATTGTTTTAGACAGTTATGTAATTTATCATGGATTAATCAAACTTGCTGAGCAGGGACTGTCAAGGAACATCTTTTAATTCTGTAGCCTATTATATATATATCCAGTACTTTGCATACTACCTCAGAAAGCTGCTGAAAAAGCAAAGAAAGAAATTGACATCTGAGTGTCAGAACATATATGTGAATGTGTGCATTCTGTTGATTTTAACAGTACCTGTTTCCCCCTGTAATTGGTTTTGACATTGCAGCATTTGTAGTCAAAATGTTTAAGAGAATGAAAGTGAAGGAAAATGAGTGTTCCTATGAAAAAGCACATGACGCCACTGTATCTCCTTCCATTGAACCTCCACGGAAAAGTACTAGCAGATGCTTACAAAGGGTCACATATAATTGCCTGAAAAAGCAGAATACCTCAAAGTGACTTGTATAGCAGGGTAGTTATAAAAGCCATTATTTCTATTAGCATTGACTTTTGGCATAGATCTCAAACGTTGTTTTTAAAGTGCTGTAAGTAACTTTCATTGTCAGTTCTGCCTTGGTTACAGGAGCTGTTTCTCTCCAAGTCCCTCCCCCCCCTTTTTTTTCCTTCCACAGAAAAATTTTGTTTTAGTGATTTGAAGTAGAGGAGCACTCTGTTCAGATGAATGATAATGAGAACTGTCAAAGAGGCAGTAAAATTGAATCCCCGGCCTTTGCTGCTGGGCTGAGAGCTGCAGGAGTTAATTGTGTGAATGGTAATGAGACTGAGCAGGCAGCAGATGCTCGCGTGCCTTTACAATCCAAATCCCACCAACAAATTCCTCCCACAGAAACTTTAAGGGATATCTTGGCACCCTGGAGATGGTGATAGGCCCGGTCTCAGCCACTTGCCACCTGCTAGATCCATTGTTTATTTTTTTTATTAAAAAAAAACACCCTGTTACGATAACAAAGTTGTTTGCTGTCTTCTACAATGACTTTATGGCACCAGGTTTGCCATACTGGAGCTTTTGAAACATCTGATTCTTAAGGAGGAACATTTGTACCCAGCACTAACAACTGTTTTGGAATACCGGGTGTAACACTTTTTGCTGATGAACCATAATGCTTTTTTCCCCTTCACAGCTCCCCGCAAGCCTATCAGGGTTCATGTTTTCCACATATTTTTCCCTCATGCAGCTGCAAAGAAAAAAAGGGGGGGATAGATATAAATATCTATTACTAAATAAATTAATAAATCAACAGCTTGTTAACAACATAGATTGAAATTATTATATCTTTTGTTTCTATAGTAGATGACTCTGCAAAGGAAAAGATAGGGGAAAGAAAAGAAATTTATTAGTATTTTTTAGCATCAAAATCTCTTGTATCACATATTTTGCCCACATATGCAATAATTTTGGTGTTCCAGAATCCTGCTTTGACCCCAACTAAACAGAGCAGCAATATTCCTCCTATACCACTCCTTTGTTTGTGCTGTTTCTTCTGGTTTTTCATCCTGTCAGAAATGATTCTCACAGCAGCTTTCTCCCCCACTGCCACAATTACAATTATGGGTGTTGTTTTAATATGTGGCCAAATAGGCATGCATGACTTCTGCCATGGAGTCAGGTATCCACAAACCTTCCAAACTTAAGTTGGGAAATAGCACTCATTTCCTATCTGAGTCCAATTCCACCACTATGTTTCCATGGGACTCTTCAAACTTGATAGCATTTGAAATGTATGTAAAGAGAAAGAATGTGAAATGAATGGTAGCTTTCACCAGTTTAACCTAAGCCAAACTGTGGTAAGTGGTCCCTGAGCTTCATTGAGGTGGTCTATGGATTTGTGGCTGAAGATGGGAGACAGGGCATTCACTGCATCAAATATTCATATTTATTATTAATTGTAATTTTATTGCTTCTTTTATTATATTTGACAGTATTGTATTACAGTCTAAATTATATGGAATTGCAATTGGTACAACAGCCAGAAAAATCATTAAGTGATCCACCAAGATCCTCAGCAATTTTAAAAGGTTGGGAACCACTGATCTATAGATGATTAATGGAAAATTCAGCACATGATTTTTTGCATTGTAAGAACCATTAAAATCCCCATAGTAGTTTAAAATTGTTCTTCTAGAATAAAACCTCAGAAAACTGAAAACTGTGAGGACATCCAATACAACTGGGATGGGAAGACAGAAAGAAGACTGGTGTTTCTTATGAAACATTCATTCTATCTTCAAACCCTTGTGATGCACATGAATCCTGCACTTGTAAGTTGTTTTGACTCTATCTCTCGCTGGTTCCTAGTCCGAAGTGGCTGTTCTTTAACACAGAAGAAACAAACAAAAGATCTAACATTGATCTTGTGGGGAGAGCACTGTAAGCAATATTGTGACATCCATTTTCTCTGTCTATTGGTCTGAAATGTCAGTTCTTTTTGAAGGCAAAAAGTCTGCATAAAGCATACCGGTAGCTGTCAACTTTCCCCATTTTTTAAGGGAAATTCCCTTATTCCGAATAGGATTCCTCACAAGAAAAGGGAAAAGTTGACAGCTATGGCATAAAGACACAAACTTTGTCCAAATAGGATGATTCATCTCTTAAATATCACTTTTCCAGGGTGCATAAATATAAGCATTTATTTCAGTGTCTGCTTAATGTTTGTTCTTTTGAAGGTTTAACTCAAGTGACTAAAATTTGTTGTCTCTAGCCACACAGCTATCACTTTCACACCATATATTGAAAGTCCATTTATACCACTTTAACAGTCATCATATAAAGCAATTCCCTAAGTAATCGTGGTAACTATCATTTACCCCTCCCAGAGTTACAATTCAAAACAACCTTCAGTTCCCAGGATTCTTTGGAGGAAAGCCATGTGCTTTAAATGTATCACAGTGGTCAGGTGATCACATGGACTACCGGTGATCCACTGTCTATGCCTTAGTTTAAAGCAGGGATGGAGAACCAGTGGGATTCCAGATGTTGTTGGACTACAGCTCTCAGCATCACGCACTCTGCTATTCAAGGGGAACTGTTTCTCTTTTAAAAATTCCACTCAACATGGAACAATCTGGAAGTAGCATTCTGAGATGCACACAAGGCATTCATAATAGGCTTGTTTGGTCATCTACTACTACTACTACTACTACTAATAATAATAATAATAATAATTTTATTATTTATACCCCGCCCATCTGACTGGGTTTCCCCAGCCACACTGGGTGGCTCCTAACAGAATATTAAAAACATGATAAAACATTAAAAATTCCCTAAACAGGGTTGCCTTCAGATGTCTTCTAAAAGCCAGACAGTTGTTTATTTCCTTGACATCTGATGGGAGGGTGTTCCACAGGGCGGGTGCCACTACTGAGAAGGGCCTCTACCTGGTTCCCTGTAACCTCACTTCTTGCAGTAAGGGAACTGCCAGAAGGCCCTCAGAGCTGGACCTCAGTGTCCAGGCTGAACAATGGGGGTGGAGACGCTCCTTCGGGTATACAGTACTGGGCCGAGGCCATTTAGGGCTTTAAACGTCAGCACCAACATTGTGAATTGTGCTCGGAAACGTACTAGGAATCTTTCAGGGCTGGTGTTATATGGTCTCAGCTGCCACATTCTGGATTAGTTGTAGTTTCCGGGTCACCTTCAAAGTTAGCCTCACATAGATTGCATTGCAGTAGTCCAAGTGGGATAGAACTAGAGCATGCACCACTCTGGTGAGACAATCTGCGGGCAGGTAGGGCCTCAGCCTGTGTACCAGGTGGAACTGGTAGACAGCTGCCCTAGACACAGAATTGACCTGCACCTCCATGGACAGCTGTGAGTCCCAAAATAACTCACAGGCTGCGCACCTGTTCCTTCAGTGGCACAGTTACCTCATTCAGGACCAGAGAATCCTTCACACCTGCCCACCTCCTGTCCCCCCAAAATAGTAATTCTGACTTGTCAGGATTCAAAACAAATCTGTTAGCTGCCATCCATCCTCCAACCGCCTCCAGACACTCACAGACATTCACTTGCCTTCACTGGTTCTGATTTGAAGGAGAGGTAGAGCTGGGTGTCACCCATGTACTGATGAACAACCAGCTCAAACCCCCTGATGATCTCCCCCAGCAGCTTCATATAGATGTTAAAAAGCATGGGGGAGTAGATGGAACCCTGAGGCACCCCACAAGTGAGAACCCAGGGGTCTGAACAGTCAACCCCCAAGACCACTTTCTGCTCCTCAGCAATGCCACATCACTCACACATCACTTTATAATTTTATATTGAGCTGTATTAGTGTATATTTATTTTAAACATTTCTACATTCCCCCTTCATTTGCAATACTGGGGTGCCTAGCAAGTATCCAAATACATAATAAACAACATTCTGAAGAACAACAAAATTTAAAAAATCACATATCCACATGAATAACCAGCATGAATAAAAAAAATGTTTTAACATGCATCAAAAAGCTGGTGCTTGAAAGGGAGATGATTCCATAGACTGGGCATCTTGACAGAAAAGGTCCACCGCTTGATTGTCGCAGGATGAATCTCAGTAGCCTGTGGTGCAACCAGGCAGGCCTCATCTGCAGATTTTAACCTTTGGTCAGCTCTATATGAAAGAAGGTAGGACTTGCAAACTGGTCAGAGCAGGCTTCTGAGGGTGCCAGCATATCTTTAAACAAGTTAGATATTAATAAACCCTGCCTCAGTTGGATCTAGCTCCTTGACTTAGTAAAGTAGAATTTCGTTGCTGCCTTCACCAGTAGTGGCACCCGCCCTGTGGAACACCCTCCCACCAGATGTGAAAGAGAAAAACAAGTACCAGACTTTTAGAAGACATCTGAAAGCAGCCCTGTTTAGGGAAGCTTTTAATGTTTAATAGATTATTGTATTTTAACATTCTGTTGGAAGCCACCCAGAGTGGCTGGGGAAACCCAGCCAGATGGGCGGGGTATAAATAATATATTATTATTATTATTATTATTATTATTATTATTATTATTATTATTATTATTGTTGTTGTTGTTGTTGTCATTGTCATTGTCATTGTCATTGTCATTATCATCATCACACTTCTAGCACATGTCTGGTCATCTTTGTGGTGATTTTTATGTCATTTGTGCTGCAGTTACATTGGCTAAACCAGTGGTGTCCAATGGTCACCAGACAATTGGCTGACCTTGCTAGAATTTAAGTTTTGTTTAGGTTTTGTTAGGATTTACAGCAACCTAGGTTAAACTCTGCTTTCAATCTCCCCTCTCTTGACTTTTGACTCTAATTATCCAATCTGATTGAATGACAAAGTTTCTCATTGAAAAGGAACATATTATAGTGCTTTTAATTGAGTGCATTCGTGAGCATACCAAATTTATATTTAGAGGGGAGAAACCAATAAGCTAGGAAATGGGTGAAAATGGCAGTCATACAAAACAATGCTTTGCACTGAATTTCTGAGACTGATGAAATAAGGCAGCATGGGAAAGGAAGGAGGGCCATAACATTTTCTTAACAGGGCTTGCTTCACTAAACATTCTGGAGTAGGAACTAGCAATTTTTTTATTATTATTATTCCAAGTGCCTCTTCAAATATTCTGGTCATTTTTATTAAAATAATTGCTTCCAAACACAGGCACTGCTATGCTTAAAAGCATAATCCTACTTTTGAAAGTAATCAGAGAAAAAAGGAGTCGAAAAGATTATATTCCACTCTATTCTGGGACTGAAAATAACCAAATACAATTACTGTTTGAACTAGGCAGATCAAACAGTGCTATTCCATTTACATTCTGTGCAGCTGTAAGGATGTACACAGAGCCCTGCAGGGTGAGACCGAAAACCTATCTACTCCAGCATCCTCTTTTTCCCAGGGGCCAACAAGATGCCCATGATGAGCCTGCAAACAGGACTTGAACACACAAGCCCTCTCTCTACTTGTGCTCCCCAGCAACTGGTATTTGCATGCATAATGTCTCCAATACTTCGCAGTGAATTGTTTTTCTGTTCCAAGGTTTCCTATATGTGTGCTCTGGGTATTCATAGGAGCCCTGCACCTTAAAATGAATGTGTGTAAAAAGAAAAGGTTGTTTAATGCCAGGGTGACAGCAGTCCTCTTCTTTTATATAATGTGGGAATAAATATACAGGTTGATGAAATCCACCCAAGACTGAAAGTATCTAAGATTTTTGATGATAGAATGAGAAATTCACAAATGAACTTTTATTATGTATCTAATATTGTAAAGAAAAACATGAAATAGTTTCTCAGGGGACAGGGGTATTAATTTGGGGATGTAGTGCAGTAACTGATTGTTGTTATTTCTGAAAAAGCAATAAACATTTTTATAAAAGCATCTTAAATTGCTAAGCTCTGTTCTGTGTTCTGAGTGACCTTACCTCATCATAAATAGTAATTAACTCACCAAGTTGCAATTCCAATGTCACAAACATACTGTCAAATGTTCTCTGTTATTCAAAGTTTTCTAAGTCTATGATTTTTTGTGCATGCGTGTCACGAAAGTGCGTCTCCAAATATGGCACTGACAGTATAGTATTTGCTGCTGTCCCTCCACCACCAAAAAACAAAAACAAAAAATCATTCTACATCACAGTGTCATGTGTCACAACATGTTATTTTAGATCACTTACTCTTTGCTAAAGGAACAACCAAAATATTAGACTAAAACCATGTGCATTGCAAACAGGAATTTTTCATTTTCTTGGGAAAGCAAAGGGTTACGGCAACCAACATCTCAGTGAGCAGGCACAGGAATGATGCCATTTGTGTGCTTAGTTTTGCAAAGCTGTGCAGGCACAGGAAATATAAATCAGTTTAAAATAAATGTAGTTTTGAATTACAAAAACCTGAACCAAGCGATTTCAAAGGTCGATGTCATCATTAGTTCTGGGTGAAAGTTATGATCATTGTTAGTGACTTTTTTCAGTGAGGTGTACTCAAAGCGACCTATAAAAACAAGTATTTAAAAAAAAGTTGAAAACCTCAGTGGTCCAACTCCCAGCTCTAAGACAAGCTATCCTATACCTGTTAAACCTCTGTTAGGCAAGATCATGTGGTTACACCTCTGAGCCATTCTGCATTCTGATTGCCTTCAAGAGTCATACAAAGTCCCTTTTTGCTCTTGAAGGGTTGAGAGATTGAGACGGTTGCCATGTAACAGTGCACGAGATTTTTCAAAGATAGACAAAATGTTAGAGAACAGATAATCAATATGGGATTTACTTTCAAAAAGCAGGACACTTGAGGAGCATTTGTGTGATTGCATTATAACACTAAAATTTCCTCACCATCAATTTCTGAGCTAAAACAAACTGTGAGTTTCAGGAGACAAAACATAGAGCTTGTAAACCGAAAAGAACACAATACTGTGTATCCAATTCAAGGAATGATGAGGAGCACTGTGTATGGGTCCAAATATTTATGGCTCCCAGTACGTTTCTGAGCACAATTCAAAGTGTTGGTGCTGACCTTTAAAGCCCTAAACTGCCTCGGTCCAGTATACCTGAAGGAGCGTCTCCACCCCCACCATTCTGCCCGGACACTGAGGTCCAGTGCCGAGGGCCTTCTGGTGGTTCCCTCGCTACGAGAAGCCAAGTTACAGGCAACCAGGCAGAGGGCCTTCTCAGTAGTGGCACCTGCCCTGTGGAACACCCTCCCAACAGATGTCAAAGAGGAAACCAACTACCAGACTTTTAGGAGACATCTGAAAGCAGCCCTGTTTAGGGAAGCTTTTAATGTTTAATAGATTATTGTATTTTAACATAATAAATTATTATTATTATTATTATTATTATTATTATTATTATTATTATTATTATTACTACTATGTAATATCAGGGGCAAATTTAGGACAGCACGACCAGTTCCACCATACTGGGCGCCGAGCCTAGGGGGTGCTGCAGGGCGTCACAACTATGATGTAGTGAACTGAGCAGAAAAGGAGAGAGGCGGGGGTGTGTGTGTGTGTGCCAAATTTTGACTGCTGAAATTTGAAAGACCAATGTCTGCCTCTGGTAATAACAAAGCAGATCAAAATATCTTGTTGTGAATATATAGCTTCCATTGGCCTCATTATTTTTATTTATTTAAAAAGGAAGAGGTGGGAAATCAGGTAATATATTGAACTATACAAGGCTTGCTGAATCTTCCTCCCCACCTGCCAGTAGGTGAGAAATTTTTTTGACAAGCGAGTTAAATATTACTTTTTCCATTATCATCAATCATCAGAAGAAAGGGTGGGCAACCAGATTTTCTGCTGTGTGAGTAAATTTCCGTGGTATTTCTGCAATGCTGCAGTATATATACGGAAATATCAAGTTAAACTATTCACAAATGCTAAGGGCTGTACTGAGATACTTAGTCCATTTCCAGCTTGGTATAATCTTGATCTCTTGCATTTATTTATAATTCCAAGGAGGTGGGTGGGGGGCAAAAAACCCCAAAAGGCTTAGGAAAGTTTAGGAAGCTTTCATCCAAAACAAGTTTTTTAAATACTGCCTCTTGTGTGTTGTTGGAAAGACACCAATCAGGGAAGGGAAGGATTATCTAGGGCAGACATCTACAACCTGGTGCCTTCCAGATGCTTTGAACTACCACTCCCATGATCTCTGACTATTGCTCCTGCTGGCTGTGTCTGATAGGAGTTCAAAACATCTGGATGACATTAGGATGGGGAGAGCTGATCTAGTGAGCCACATGTAGTCTCACCCAATGCAATTCATATTTTTCTACCAGTAAGTTTTATAAAGTAGATTTTAAGCCTACTATAAATGTGTACTAGGAATGCAAATAATATACCCCAATTCTCTGAGCAGGTTTTATTGATGCTTACCTTCTAAAATTTAGATTTTGTTTCCATGCATTGAAGTCCCCTGTGGTATTTCCACAGGGTATTTCCATCTTTTGTGTAATCCTGGGCTACAGAAAGGGAGCTTGACAAACACTGCCTGGTGACCTTCATAGGCAATAAGGTTAGATCTGAGCTTCCACTTCCAACATCCAAGCTACCTCTGTAGACGTTGTACCACACTAGCTCTTTATCCTAGACTGGTTCTAGAAGAATTTTAACTAATGGGCGGGGATTCTTCCTTCAACCAAGAAAGTCTTCTTGGTCTTCTCTTTCTGCTATTGCTAGTCGGGGTGAAGGGCTTCTGCTACATTCTACCTGTGAAAAACTCCTTTGCAACTTTTCTACACAGGATGAAGATGCTGAGTTATTCACAAAGTAGAGCTCTTGCCTCTTCCATTATGATGGAAATATTATCTTAAAATGCAATTTGGACTTGGCAAGTCATGTCTTTCACATTCATTATAAAGGTGTCAAATCACATCTCATCTGAGTACATCTTGTTTCCTAGAGCATGGAATGACATGATATAACATGATGTGACAAGGCAATACACCAGGTGGAAACCAAATATGAATTCATCTTTTAAAAATAAAGCAGAGTTAATTTCATTACTTTATAGTATTGCCTTGGAAGTTTTAAAATCCTGGTCTGGGTCCAGTGTCTTTCTTTCTTTCTTTCTTTCTTTCTTTCTTTCTTTCTTTCTTTCTTTCTTTCTTTCTTGTCCATGGTCCAAAAGTAAAGGACCATTTTCCTGTAGGCCTCTAGTTAGTTGCCTAAAGGTTAGGAAGTTTTAAAAATAACAGATTTTGAATATGCTCAAAATCTCTGCTTTGAAAGTGGAGGTGGGGGTGGGGAGGGAGAGAAATTGTAATGTGCACATTGTGCAAATATAAAGTAATATTTGGCCAAGAGCAAAGTTAATTAAGCTTCTAGATAATGGTTGATTCAGAAAGAGCTATGTCTGCCTCAGGAAGTACTTCTTAGATTCAGCTTGTTTGTTCAGTCCAGGTAGGATATTTGTGGTTGGGTGGAAATTGATTTTTGAGGATAAGAGTTCTGAGGTAGAATGGAAGTGTGATATGGCAGAAGTAACCAAGATTACTTCTTGAGAGTCCCATGGACTGCAAGAAGATCAAACCTATCCATTCTTAAGGAAATCAGCCCTGAATGCTCACTAGAAGGACAAATCCTGAAGCTGAGGCGCCAATACTTTGTCCACCTCATGAGAAGAGAAGACTCCCTGGAAAAGACCCTGAAGTTGGGAAAGATTGAGGGCACAAGGAGAAGGGGACAACAGAGGACGAGATGGTCGGACAGTGTTCTCGAAGCTACTAACTTGAATTTGACCAAACTGCGGGAGGCAGTGGAAGACAGGAGTGCCTGGCATGCTCTGGTCCATGGGGTCACGAAGAGTTGGACACGACTAAACAACAACAACAACCAAGATTACCCACCAGGAGGTTAACAGCACTCCACTCATGTGCCTAACAACACCTCACAATGCCACACACTGTAAGAAATGTCTGCTGACTGCACATGGGTGTTTTTTCCTTCCTTTGTGACTAAAGCCTACCATGTCAAAGGTGGACTGGGGTTTAAGGGAAATTCAAACAAAACTCTTTCATACAAAGGAAGCCTAGTAAAAGCCCCAACTGCTTGTAAGCAGTTTACTTGATGATAACCTAGAATGTCTAATTTTTCTGCCACAGTTTCACAGCCACTCAGTTTTTAACTGAATTTCTGCCTAGCTCCTCGGTTGTGGGGAATGTGCTACTCTTTAAAGTTGAGTTTTTCCTACCCTATTCTTAAACATCAAAATTATCTAGGTGTTCTATAATTATTTGGCCACACTGAGATATCAGCAGTGGCCATGAGCCTAATTCTAGACATGGCAGAGATGTCAGTTTCATAACTGATTGATTGATTGATTGATTGATAACCTTTGGAAGACTAATGCCATGTTCTAGGAGATGTCTGCAGGTATATATTTTCTGTCTAGAGGTAACACAATATGTCCCAACCTCTAAACCAAGGGGAATTGTGTAATGACTGTGTGAAGACAACCTAATAAGTGTTGTAATACTAAGAGTTATCCCTGCATTTGCTGAACTGCTATGAATAAGAACAGGTTTGTTTGGTACCTATATTAATTTACATTCCCATTTTCAATATTTCAGTGCTCAGCTCTGAAATTATTTTCCCTTATTAATTATTTAAATGCTCTTAAAAAGGACAACAGCTTCATTTCCAACAACACAATAATATTAATGGAAATTGAAAAGGTCCTTTAATAAAACAATTTTCCAATTATGGCCAGAGGGGGGAAATGTACTTGGAGTTTTAAAAAAATAAATAAATAAATTAGAAAGGTTTATTAGAGCTGCAAGAAAATCTGTTTGGCAGCTAATGGAATTAGGTTATCTTTGAATTCTCTTAAGAGAATGGACACTAATTCCTTTCTTTGCTCTTTTGGTGTTTGCAAAGGGGCTCACTAAAGCCTGCATTGATATAATTATTGGCTTGGATTGTTAGAGATTTAGGCCAGATGGCTATAGGTTTCTAAAGTCCCAATTGCTTGTCTTAGATTTTTGAGTTTGCCTATAGGGTTTGGGGATCAGAACTTTGAAAAGGTTGCAAACTTGTAAAACAGCATTATTCATGGGGGCAGAATGTTCATCGGCGTGACCCACTACTAAATACATTCATTATAGGCATCTCTATTCTACACAATTTGCTACACGGCACTGGTTTCTGAAAAAAAGAGAGGAGAGACAATAGCATATAAAATGCTTTCGAATGCTTAAAAGGAAGGCGAGCTCACACTGTGACTCTTCTGTCTTCTTTTTTTGCCACAAGAAGCTTCTTAGTGACTTCGGTTGAATTCTGTTTTTGGGGGGTGTGGTGGAAATTCAGAGTTTTACTTATTACATCTGGTGCATGGTTACAGGTAATGAGAGAATGGAACCCAGGAGAGAGGGAGGGAAATGATGGAAAGGATATGAGCACTGCAAATAAAGCAGTGGATAAAGACATCAAAGAAATAATGTAAAGAAAATGAAAGTGTGGCAAGATAATGATGAACTTGAACAAAAGTGCAAAGAAGGGGAAGGAAAAGCACGCCATAAATTATTATCCTTGAAATGAAAGGAAATCTATTGAGTTTCTTCACCCTGGAAGCAGGATGAAGCTCGCATAATAATCCAGAGTAAATTTTATATCCAACAGTTTCCCCAATATGATAATTGTAGAGATGTAATAATACTTTGGATCATAGTATACCATGGCTATATCATGCTTCATGGATACATATATATGCATTGGTGCTGTGAATATGTATAGGTATGTACACACACATGTTATTTATTACATGTATAATAATGCAATAGCCATGGAATTCAAGATGGTGTACATGGTTCTGCTTTCCCCACCTTATCTGCACAAAAGGTTGTTTAAGCTGAAAGCTATTGATTGGCCCAAGGTCACCCAATAAGCTTCAAGACTGAATGGGGGTTTGTCCCATGATCTTTCAGGACTTAGTCAAACATTTTAACCCTTACACCATACTGGCTATATATGTGTATTGCTAATTTCTGAAAAGATTTCTACCCAACATGTCAGAAATTGGAATAATCCTGCACCAGGGTGGAGCACTGAAGTAAAACAACAGACCATTGTGCTCAGGGACAGACTCTAGCAGGTATCTGTCCCTGAGCCCAGTAGCAAAGGGGGAGAGCTCATGTATCCATAATCCAGTGGTAAAGTGTAGAAACCCAAAGAAAAGATGCTGTTCATTTAAGTGATAGCCAATGCATTAATCTACACTTGCTGTTGGACTACAAATACCATTGGTCATGCCAGTTGGGTTTGATGGGACTTGCAGTCCAATGACATCTGAAGGGTACTACATGGCTACCCTTAAGTAAGAGACAGATAATGCAGACCAGACAATGGTGAACTTCAAATTTAATGAATCCATGGGGAAAACACAAAATCCATGCAAAGCAGATCATTTAGGGAGGGGACATGCCAGAGAACAAAACTCCTATGCACAGGAAGCAAGACAAGGCAAAGGCTTCAGATCAGGTGAATCCACAGAGAGAACTTAAGTTAAATGCAGTCCCAATCCCAATATATTTGCCTAGTGACAGAACAATCGCAGAATCCATGGCAGAGAACATAGAACACAAGCAAAGCAGATCATTCCAGAAACTCTTAGCATGCATTAACAGTCAATAACTTTCAGTGGGTTTCCTCTAGGTAGGACTTGCCTTAAATACCATCTATCAAGTTAAAAGGGATGTCAAAGTCTATCTAGTTGATGATAATCCTTTGCTGATACAGGAAGCTCACTACTATTTCATTCTTATTACTGGCTATCCAGCCTTTGCTTTTGTTGTTGTTCAGTCGTTCAGTCGTGTCCGACTCTTCGTGACCCCATGGACCAGAGCACGCCAGGCACGCCTATCTTTCACTGCTTCCCGCAGTTTGGCCAAACTCATGCTAGTCGCTTCGAGAACACTGTCCAACCATCTCATCCTCTGTCATCCCCTTCTCCTTATGCCCTCCATCTTTCCCAACATCAGGGTCTTTTCTAGGGAGTCTTTTCTTCTCATGAGGTGGCCTGGAGAAGGAACCGGCAAGCCACTCCAGTATCCCTGCCAAGAAAACTCCATGGACAAAGACAACAGCCTTTGCTTACAAACCTCTAATGAAGAACAGTCCACGACTTTCCACTCTTCCCCTTTCAAACAGTTCACACCACCAGAAAGCTATTTCTATTGTTTAGGCTAAATCCCTTTTCTTGTAATCTGAACCCAGTAGATCTACTCTCTGGAGCAACAGGGGGCATGGAATTGCTCCATCATCATCTTTGTGGTAGCCCTTCAAATATTTGATTATAGCTATCATATCACTTCTTCATTGTCTCATATCTATGTAAACATGCCAACTCTTTCAACATTTCTTCATAGAATTGGTCTCCAGGCGCTCCACCCATCTAAGTTGTTCTCTTCTGAAAATGTTCCAGTTTGTCAACATCCTTCTAAAATCTGTGGTGCTCAGAACAGAAAACAGTTTTCCGAACAGACTTTTAGGCTAGCGTGGTGTTTGGGAAGCTTTGTTGTGGGGGTTGTTGTTGTTGTTGCTGCTGTTGCTGCTGCTATTTTTGTGTGATCTGAACCCTATACAATACTTCTTTCTCTTGATGCTGGCTAGAATTGTATTAGTGTTTTAGCTGACACATTGTACAGTACTTGCGACTCATATTTAGCATGTACTCTCCAAAAGGATCCTAATATTTATTTTTTTTTGCAGGTACTGCTATCAAATCAATTGCCTGTCACCTGTCCTGTTTTTCTGCATCTGATTCTATCTCCCTAAATGCAAAATCTGGCATTTATCTCTTAGCAAATATTGACTTAGTTTTGATCCAGTTCTCCATACTGTCAAGTTCATTGTGAATTCCTGTTTTCTACAGTATTTTCTATTCCAGCCAGCCTGGTGCCACCTGAAATTTGATGAACATTGTCTGTCCTCAGATACGACTTTGTGGCACACCACTTGTCTCCTCTCTCCAGGTTGGATGTAGCCTCTCAACAGGCTTAAATCCTACCCATGTGGTATTATCTAGCCCACATTTAACAGGTCATTAATATCTTGGGTGTCTCCAGCGCCAAAGGGCAGGGGAGCTTGTGCCTATACACATGTGCACACACTATTTCCGGCTGACTTCCAGGTCGGAGGAGCACCGGAAATAGCTTGTGCTCATGCGCAAATGTTATTTCCGGTGCACATCCGGGTCGAGGGATGTCACCCACTTTCATTTCTCCATCTTCTCTTTGCAGTAGACCTACCATTTCCTTGTTCTTCCCCTTTCTCTGAGCATGGCCTGCAAAGCATTTTTTTATTATTAAGATCTCATGCTAAACCCTACACCCAGCTATGAGTTGCAGTCAACAAGCTTTCAGTAATGACAATCAAACCATATTTGCTTTCCTGCTAAAATGTGAAGCGCATTGCATTTATCTCCCATATATTGGTGCAGAGACATCAGAAACCTTGGGCTGTATTCTATTGTTTCTATTGTTTAGTTACACATTAGAATTTACTCGCATTGGCATCCCAGTTTCGCTCATATTCCAATCTCCAGCAGATGATGTCATGCTATCTTCTGGTATTTCATTACCCTCCATACAGGACTCAGTTTAAAGCCCTCCTTATCAGGAGGTTTCTGGCAAACACATGGGTTTGCATTTAGTGAAATCATCACATTCGTGGAATGGCTTCTACTCATGCAATAGACCTTCCCCTCCCTCTTCTCCTCCAGCCACCCCTGCTGTGTGCTCCTACGCCCCTTAAAGCTGTTTTGGGGGCTTCTGGAACAGATTGGAAAATGCTGGTGTGGGGGCACACGGGGGGAGTTTCATTGCAGGAGAAAGTATCATAGTTTGTTACTATGTTATGTATTTTTGTGTTTTTATATTGTAAATCACTTTGTGATCCTTCAGTGGAGGGCAGTATAGAAATATTAACAACAACAACAACAACAACAACAACAACAACAACAACAACAACAACAACAGAAGTTTACCAAAGGAATCTTAACATCACACTCTGGAGGTTGTACCGAAAGCCTGTAGGAGATTGAATGTTTTGCTCAGGATGCCACCAACACACTGCTTTGACCATAAATGAGAAAACACTACAATGGATGAAAACTGTGTTCTGTTAAACTTAATGTGAGCACTGCCATTGGTAGATCACACCCATGACCCTTTACAGCAGGCATGTCCAATGCCCACTGGTCGATTCAATCTGGCCCTCGTGGCAGTATATGTCTTGGGGTAAACTCCTAAGAAAAGCTCAGCAACTTCAATCCTAAAAAAAAAAAAAAGCTCAGCAGCTTTGGTCTGCCCTCACGCATGTTCACTTCATCAAAACTGGCCCTCTTTGAAAAAAGTTTGGGCACCCCTGCTTTAGAGGATCCCTGACATATTTGCCCTATGGTGTTTTACATGTGGACACAATGCTTTAGCATGCTCCATCATGCTAAGAGGAAAGGGTGCTTTTAAAAGGAAGATGAAAGGGAGCTTCTGAAGAACTACAAGGGCTACAGTAAGTGGGGCTGGGGGAAGTACAGGGAAGGCAGACACACATGTCAGTGCCAAATGCTATACAGTATATACTTTCATCAGAAGCCAGCGAAAGGACAAGGCTATGCAAGCATTTTCTTGACTTTAAGATGAAGGGAAGCAAATGCTTAAAAGTAAAAAGGCTATTATAAGGTTGGGGGGGGGGAGAGAAGACAAAAAGGGAAAAGATTGCTTAGAAATCAGAAGCAGCATCTTAATATTCCTCAAAAGAGAGGCGGGGAACAAGTCTGAGGGAAGGCAAACTCCTTCACTCCGCAAAACTTACTCGAAAAAAGTCTCGCTTTGGTTACAAAAACTTTGAAGTCCATGCATTAGGGGATTCTTGAAAACGCTCATTAAAATTACAAACAAGACCCCAAACGAAAACAAAACCAAGCCCACCCCCGTCGAAACCATCTTAAAAAGGAGAACAAAAAAGTTGATTTAAAGTAGCTCTTTAGCCAGTCGCCTACTTTTGGGGGGTGGGAGGTGGGTGTAACGGCACGCTCGCAGAAAGTGAACGTAGGGTGGGGGAGGGAGAGAGGGAGAAGGAGCTGCCCCCTCCTCCCTCCAGCTCCTCCCTCCACCCCTCTCTTTTTTTGCATGTGTGTGACTTCACTGTCCTTTGATTTGGAAGCCCACTGATTGGCTGGAAGCAATTCAACACATGCAGCCGGGCAAAAAGCTTTGTCTGAGTTGGAGTGAAGTTCCCCAGATTTTTAGACGAGAGTCAGCAATCGAGGCTGCTTAGTCGGCAGCCGAGCAGGGAAAAGGAAAGAGGATCTCTTCGGGGGAAAGAGCCCAGCGCCGAGCCAGCGTCAGTTCCTTCCTCCATACGCACTCGGCGGAGAGTAAACTGCAGAGGCAGGAGAAGGAGGAGGAGAAGGAAGAGGAATAAAAGCTCTGATGTGCCAACCCTCCTGGACGAGAGCGCAGCAGCACAATCCAGCCGGCTCGCCTCCAGGATGTATAAGGGAGTCCCGCCACCATCTGCATGCATGTAAGCAACTTTTCTGAGCTCGGAGAGGATATCGGAACGGTGCTGGGTTGCAGAAGGACTCTTGCTGCTGCTTCTTTTTTTGGTACAGTTTTTGGGGGCGTGGGGAGTGGGGTGGGGAAGGCAAATGCATGCGGAGACATCGAGCAGAAGTTGAGAGAAGCGCTTTGCGAACTTGTGGGGAAGGAAAGGCTTTCGCGATGCCGAGGCTGAACGCCGGCAAGACGCACTTGGCCGCCCTGCTCGCCCTGGCGACGGTGGCGGCTTGCTGGGGAGGCGCCGCGGGCAAGACTTTGAAATACCGGATCTACGAGGAGCAGAGGGTGGGCTCGGTCATCGCGCGGCTCTCGGAAGACGTGGCAGACGTTTTGTACCGGCTGCCCAACCCTTCCTCCGTACGCTTCCGAGCCATGCAGAGGGGCAACTCTCCCTTGCTGAAGGTCCGCGAGGATAACGGCGAGATCAGCATCGGCGCCAAGATCGACCGCGAGCAACTATGCCAGAAGAACTTGAACTGCTCCATCGAGTTCGACGTGATCACGCTGCCCACCGAGCACCTCCAGCTTTTCCACATCGAGGTGGAGGTGCTGGATATTAACGACAACTCGCCGCAGTTCTCCCGAGCGCTCATCCCCCTCGAGATCTCCGAGAGCGCCGCTGTGGGCACCCGGATCCCTCTGGACAGCGCTTTCGACCCGGACGTCGGGGACAATTCCCTGTACACGTACTCGCTGTCGGCCAACGACTTCTTCACCATCGAAGTGCGCACGAGGACCGACGGGGCCAAATATGCCGAGCTGATCGTAGTGAGTGAGCTGGACCGGGAGCTGAAATCGAGCTACGAACTCCAGCTGACCGCCTCGGACAACGGGGTGCCTCAGCGCAGTGGGTCTTCCATCCTGAAGATCAGCATTTCCGATTCCAATGACAACAGCCCCGTTTTCGAGCAGCAGACCTACATCATCCAGCTGCTGGAGAACTCGCGAGTTGGGACTTTGCTCATCGACCTCAACGCGACTGATCCGGATGAGGGGGCGAATGGGAAAGTTGTCTATTCTTTCAGTAGCCACGTGTCTTCCAAGATCATCGAGACTTTTAAGATGGACTCTGAGAGGGGGCAGCTGACCCTTCTCAAGCCAGTGGACTATGAAACCACCAAATCCTATGAAATTGATGCCCAGGCTCAAGATCTGGGTCCCAATTCTATCCCAGCTCACTGCAAGATTATCATCAAGGTTGTGGACGTGAACGACAACAAGCCAGATATCAATTTAAACCTGATGTCTCCTGGGAAGGAGGAAATTGCTTACATTTCTGAGAAGGCTTCGGTAGAGACTTTTGTGGCCCTGGTGAGAGTGCAAGACAAAGATTCTGGGTTGAATGGAGAGGTGGTGTGCAAGCTCCATGGGCATGGTCACTTTAAACTCCAAAAGACCTATGAAAACAACTATTTCATCTTAACAAATACTACTCTGGATCGAGAAAAGCGATCTGAATATAGCTTGACTGTCATAGCAGAAGACAGGGGGACCCCAAGTCTCTCCACAGTGAAACACTTTACTGTCCAGATCATTGATGAAAATGACAACCCACCTCAGTTCCAGACCAACAGATATGAAATTGTAATTCTGGAAAATAACTCTCCAGGTGCATATATCACCTCTGTTACAGCCACAGATCCAGATCTAGGAGATAATGGGCAGGTGACATACACTATCTTGGAGAGCTTTATTTTGGGAAGCTCCATAACTACCTATGTGACCATTGATCCTTCCAATGGAGCCATCTATGCACTTAGAACTTTTGATCATGAAGAAGTAAACCAAATTGCCTTTGTGGTTCAGGCTAGAGATGGAGGGAGCCAGCAACTTGCCAGCAATACAACAGTTGTGCTCACTATCATTGATGAAAATGACAACGCCCCCTGGATTATAGAGCCAGTACTGCACAACAATACAGCAAAGATTTCAATCCCCAAAGAAGCTGAAATCAATTACCCTGTCACTAGGATAAGAGCCATAGACAAAGACTCAGGGATGAACTCAGAACTCAGCTGTTCATTAGCAAGTAGTAGTGAAGACCACCTCTTCATAATGGACGCACAGACATGTGACATCTATCTCAATGCTAGCATTGAATCTGCCAAATCAACAGAATGGGAACTTTCAGTGGTGGTTCAGGACAAAGGAAGTCCTCAGCTCAGTACCAAAGCACTTCTGAAATGCAGTGTTGTTAAATATGTTTATCTGCCTTCAGCTACAGAAGCTACGTACATTAGCCAACCTTCTCTAGATGTTTCCATGATCACAATTATATCCTTAGGGGCAATATGTGCTGTTTTGCTAGTTATCATGGTTGTCTTTGCTACAAGGTGCAATCGTGAGAAAAAGGACACCAGATCCTATAACTGTCGCGTAGCAGAGTCCACATACCAGCATCACCCCAAAAGGCCATCAAGACAGATCCACAAAGGGGACATTACACTAGTGCCTACTGTTAATGGTACTTTGCCAATCAGGTCACACCATAAAGCTTCACCTTCATCATCTCCAACACTAGAAAGAGGGCAGATGAGCAGTCGCCAAAGCCACCACAGTCACCAGTCTCTAAACAGTCTGGTGACCATCTCATCAAATCACGTACCTGAGAATTTCTCCCTTGAGCTCACTCATGCTACACCTGCTGTTGAGGTAAGCTCACTTACTGTGCTGCATGGACCAGTAATCACTCACAAATGCAAGCAGGCACCCCTATGGCCATTTAACAGATTCATTATTTCAGAATGCAGTTGCAACCAGTGTGCCAACTGTCATGTATGATAAACTGCACACCCTTGTATTCTCAATCTCTTTCTGTTTGGACTGGGAAGCCATGGTTGGCAGCAGCTTCCCAGTAACACTACATCTTTGCACACAGTGCATGATTTTGAAATTGATTGTTACACTGTATTTGTTTCTGTGTTGGAAATATGTAATGTGTAAAATGGCCCTTTGTGTGTTTGAGTTTGTTTCTCTCTATGTGTGTGACTTTTATGTGAATCATGAAATGCTACACAGCCCCTTGCTACACTGCAATGCCAAATAAACATTAAAACAGAGTTACTCTTAATGGCATTATTATTGTTGTTAATCAAGGTTTCAAGCTTTATTTGGAACATTTCCTGCAAATGCTTCTAATAAAGTATGCTAAACTTGCATGTTCTTTGCCTCTCTATTTGAACACATTCCATAGTGTATTTACATATACAAATGATACAAAACAATGAGGGCATGTATTACCAATGGTGCTGCAATTCTAACTACAGCTGCTTTAACAGCTTGTGTCAACTGTGCATGCAAATCTGTTAATGAATATGTTTTAAGGCCCTGAGCCATAGCTCAAAACACTTGGATGTAAGCTGATTTTCTAGGCCCACTAACTTCAATGGAGCTAAATCCATTCACATCCAAATACTTTAGCTTGACTAGACTGAAGATCACATCTTTAATTATTTGGCATTGTCAGGCTAATAAAAGCAGGACTAAATTGTATTGGTAAAGTGCCATTAGATATTTCCAATTGTCTTCTACTTTGGCTGTATTGTCTTATGTCTTTGCATCATGAAGAGGTTCTAAATGATTATTTTTAAACAGCTGAAGTTTTAATAGTAGTAGTAGTAGTAGTAGTAGTAAATAATAATTTTTTAAACACATGTTTTCTCCTAGGGAGATATTTGGGCATTATTTTTCAGGAATCGGTCTTTTGTGTTTTTTCTTTACAGGTCTCTCAACTTCTCTCAATGCTTCATCAAGGCCAGTATCAGCCAAGGCCAAGTTTTAGAGGAAACAAATATTCCAGAAGCTACAGGTGAGGGTTTTACTCAGATCAATGTTGAAAGCAGTTTTACTTGAGGAGAGTGCCCAGCACATAAGCCAATAGAGCATAACTCAATCCACATGTCACTTCTGTTTTATCACAGGTACGCCCTTCAAGATATGGATAAGTTCAGCTTGAAAGACAGTGGCCGTGGTGACAGTGAAGCAGGAGACAGCGATTATGATTTGGGGAGAGATTCTCCAATTGACAGACTTCTTGGAGAAGGATTCAGTGACCTTTTCCTTACAGATGGGAGAATTCCTGCAGGTAAGAATGCAATGAAAGTTGAACAGTTTATTTACAGTGCTCCCTGCCAGTCACACTGAGACAAGTTCACAATGACGAAAAACAATCTCTTTAACTTTCATGCTTTAAAATAAACCTGTTTCCTTCTCTACATAGCAATACCTATAGCCCAATTCATGCTCAAGTGCAGCATGGCACCTCGTAAACCCAAAGTGCTGCACACTTGTCCAAGTTCAATGGCCACAAACACCACAACTAGTATCACTTGCAGTCTGATGAGTTGGCTCAAAGTGGGTAACTCTTGCCTTTTATAATGGGTGGAGCCAATTTCATGGTTGCATTAAAAAACAGAATGAATGACAATTTGATATCTATTTTTGAGGATGGCGGTATTCAATGCATGGGTGCTCCAGATTTTGTGTTCAAAATGCCTTTAGAGAAATATATTCAAAAGGAAAGGCTATATGAGACTCAGTTCTCTGAAAAACTAGGAAAGCACATATTTAGGGGAAAATGTATGCAGTTACCACAGTTGTTAGAATGGTGATTGGTGTTCCAGCCTGCCATTTGTAAACTCACACTGGGTGTCTGTTACTGAATTTTTATTGTTATGTGCCATAGTGGATGGCATAGGGGGGTGGCATAGCCCACTTGACCTCTGGTCAATCACATCAAAGTCAACATGGTGCAAGCACACAAATGGAGACAAACTGGTAGTCTGGCTGTGCATTTGCACCACACCAACCTCATCACTGACTTACTCCTCTACTTCCCATTAAGTAGCAGCTGCCCTGCCTCACCATGCCGTCCACAACTGGCTATGTACAGTGGTCTAAAATCCTTAAACCTTACTAGGGGACCCTTCTATCCTTGTACTCCCAACATTAATTCCAAATAGTCTACCATGTTGCAACCTAATGAACAGTTTCTTTTATAACAGGGATGGGGAATCTGTAGCCTTCCAGATGTTTGACTGCAACCACCATCATGGCCACGCTAGCTAAGGCTGATGGGAGTTGTAGTCTTATAGGGAAATTATATCCATGTTTCTTCTTTCTTATTTGGCTATCACTCATAGCTGAGTAAGATTATCTCCATGAATATGGTTTTAACAGTGTGTCCATAAGTGGAGGCCAATTCTGGATCCATACATCCTTCCACAGTGGGGACATAGGTTTCTGGGTGGAAGTTGATCACAGTGAGGATTTGCCAAACATGTCTTCCTCTTAGCTCATTTCTCCATTTTGTCCTGAGTGCGTGCTTCTTCAAAGCCCATAATGCCTTTGGTAGAGGTATGCATGTGTACTTAGAAGCAGGTCCTGTTGCCAACGCTGGAATCCTATACATACTTACCTATCTTCTGAGTAATCATGCATAGCCTTTTGTTGCATGGGAAGTAAGACCTTAAGTCAATGTGCATAGGAATGCAACATAATGACACAAGTTTGGGTATCCTTAGGCTGCATTCGTATGGGAGGAACAATAGTTCTATGTATTTTCAGCTTGAAAAAGGGATCAGGTAGCAGGTATGGGGGAAGACCACTGCCTGAGACCCTGGGGAGCTATTCCTGGTCAGTGTAGACAGTACTGTACTAGATGAATGGGTAGTTCATAAGAAGTTGTCTCCTAACAGATCAACCTATCTCCATGGGCCAATACATCTTTATCCTTCTAAATACTATGTCACAGAACAACTTTTCTTGAGCTGTTTGATTCTGTAGTGGTAAATGAGAGCCAATGTATACTCATTATTCATTGTGTTCTTCAGATATTAAACAATGGAGAGTATTAATTAACAGAAATATTTTTTAAACATTTGCTATTAGGTCATTCTAAAATAACTAACACAAATTAGGCCATCACACACATAGGAGTTTCCCAACCTTCTATAGATATGTGCATTATGCTGATATAGCAGCAGATTATTAATTTTTTTGCAGAAGAATGTCCACCAATTATCAATGCACCAAACATTAGGTGACATCCAATTATAGTCATGCTAAGAGAATGCCCATTTAAATTAAGGAGTTCAAGTTAGTCCTTTGATGACTGTTGTAGCCATGTATATAATTGTTGATACTATGTAGAGACAGGAGGAGTTGTACAATTTGTATTGGGCTTTCTGCCAAACAAAATGTCCACAAACGTACCTCAGAGCAAAAGTATTTTCCAGTAACTACAGGAATGCCAAAATCTTTTTGTTGTTGTTGTCCTTCAACACAAACTAATGTAAATGAGAACCTTTTTTGAACAATTGGATGGAATCTGTGTAATCTTAGGCTGTAAATCTTTACTCAGTTACCAAACCTGTCTATGTTTGGAGCATTTCAGTTCTCTAAACATACAGGCTTTTTGCAGCTTACCAATACACCGATAGTAACTTGACCATAGCCATCTCAACTTCTTCCAAGAACCAATATAAGGAAGCACAAAGCTAGAAGATTATAAATATGTTTAAGTGCAAAGAATACAATTGCATGTGTAAAATTTAATCACATACATGAACTCGGGATGGATTTGAAGGTATATAGGCTACATTTATTTAGCCATCTCTATTAAGTTGATTAAAATGGGAAGAAACTTAAGTCAGTCTGTGAAATTCACTGGCACTAGAATATAGTGACTCAGGAAGTTGATGTTACAATGCTCATTCACATATTAATCATTTTGTCAAGTCTTCTAATTCTGCTTTTTGTTTGTTTTTTTGCAAATCCATGTGCTGTTTCATAGCATAACATCCAAAGCAAATTACAACAAAAATGGGGTGGGAATCCACAAGGTAAAATATCCTCCAGTGTTTGGAGGAATTAGACCTGGCAATGGGGGCACAATGGAGGAGAGAGGGCCAATAGCATATCCCCATTACAATCACTTACATGAGGCTTTAAATACCTGGATGGTTATGTTAAAGTGTTGTGGAAGAGGATAGTACACACATTCACTGATGGGGCAATTCTGTACTCAGATGTAAGCCCTACTTAGTTTAATAGGAATTATTTCCATATAAGTGTTTATAGAAGGGATGGAGAACTTCTGGTCATTCAGTTCTTGTTGGATTACAGCTCATCTCTGGCCATGCGGGTTCCTCATCCCTAAAGTCATAAACTATGTGTCTTCTATTCAAACCACTACCACTACATTATGAAGTGAAAAGTGACACTGTGACTAGTGCATGGAAACTTAATGAATATTAACTTCTTGTTTTCATTTTGCTGACAGCAATGAGACTATGCACAGAAGAATGCAGAGTCTTGGGACATTCCGACCAGTGCTGGATGCCACCTCTGCCTTCTCCATCTTCTGATTACAGAAGTAATATGTTTATTCCTGGGGAGGAATTTCAGCCACAGCAAACTCAACCACCACAACAGCAGGTACTGGAAGAGGATGCTCAAGCCGTTGAGACGACTGAAAAGAAAAAGAGCTTTTCAACTTTTGGCAAAGAAAGTCAGAGCGAGGACGAAGCAGGTGACATGTGCACCTCATCCCTGCTGTCAGAAATGAACAGTGTTTTCCAGCGCCTTTTGCCTCCTTCATTAGATGCCTACACGGAATGCAACGAAATGGATCCCTCCAGCTCGCTAGAGCGCAGGAAAGGACATTTGCCTGCCAAGACTGTAAGCTATCCACAAGGGGTGGCAGCTTGGGCAGCCAGCACACACTTCCAAAACCCTGCAAACAACACTGGGCTTCCTTTGGGGACTCATTCAGGGGCCCAGCCATCTTCTAAATGGCTGCCAGCCATGGAGGAAATCCCAGAGAATTATGAAGAAGATGACTTTGACAATGTGCTTAACCACCTCAGTGACGGTAAACATGAACTAATGGATGCTAGCGAGCTGGTGGCAGAAATCAACAAGCTGCTACAAGATGTCCGACAGAACTAGAGAGTTTTGTTTCATAGCATATTAATTTTCCATATTTATGGAAAACAGAGATGGGAACCCAGAATGAAAAGAACTGGCATTGCCAATTAGTTACATTTATCATAAATGTGTCTGTGTATGTTGAATATTAAAAGACTGTATTTTCATATGTACACAATGCAAGTGTGATTATCTTTAACTGTATTTTAAAAATACATTTGTACCTTATATTTATGTGTAATTTAACAAATAAATTTTATTTTTGTACTCCCATGGCAAGCATGTTTTCCTACATATATGCACCTGGCACTGTTTGTGTCTGACATTCATTATTCTAACCACAAGAGTGTATAAAAACTAAGGGATGCCATTTTCCATGGGTTTTGCCCCCCACCCCCACCCCCACAATCAACTGTTATGGTACAAAAATCAAATCAAGTGAAACCTTATCCAAATGTTAGTTTCAATAACTGATCTAACATCTTGTTACAATGTTTCATTCTTATAATAAAGAGTTATCAACTCCCTTGAAGCCTAGAAGTTCTTTTATTTTCAGGCTGGGACAAATCCATTCTCCCGCAAAGTTAAGGGGCAGGGGGTGATACGAAGAACAGCCGAGGTCTAATTCCCAAATGGGCCAATAACCCTAAGAACATATGGTATAGCCTATTATTATTATTATTTTCATATTCATGTGGAGCACAACTTTCAAAATATCTCTTGAAGACCCTTTGCAGAGGATTCAGATTGTAATAGGTCAGCTGAACTCTGTTGGTAAATTGTAGAAATACCTTTTCATATATTAAGCCTGTTTTTCCTTTCACACAACCCATGTCATGTCACCCATTTTTTAAAAAAAAATAAATGCCATGTTATTGTTTGCTCAGTCTTTTAAACATATGCTGTACATTACAGGTGATGATGTTTTATAGATGCAAATAACATACATCTTTTGATCAAACTGAGGCAGAAATGGAAACCTAGGACAAAAAGCCAATTTAAACCTGGCAATGATACTCCATTCATATGTATAGGGCAGCCATGTGTCCTGTTTTACATAGGATAGTGCTCTATTTGAAAGGCTGTCTGGTCCGAATCACACAAGGGGCAAGGAGTCCTGAAGTTGCCCACCAGGAGTTAGCACCTGAACAGCAGGCTGAGAAGGGGCACCTGGTCAGTCTCCCCTGCTATTGTGAGATGCATTGCATTTCTATTTAGATTACTATAATTATTTCTACGTTTTCATCTGTAAATTTACATTAGCATATGAGAATTTCAATGCCTTTCTTTTTTGGTGAAGCGTCTTCACTTTTTCAAAGATGTATGTATATTTCTGAGTGAATAAGGGTGACTGTTTTAATTACCCAACTCTCTGAGAGTGCCTAATGAATATGGGTAGTTTATTCCCTCTCTCGCACACAAAAGTTTGGTCTAGCCTGTTAGTGGTTGGTATGAGTAGAATTTCTGTCTAATTCTGGACCCTGAACATGGTTTATGTTTTACTTGTGAGTCTGGGTGTTATGAACCTTAAGGGATTATTGGGACTATTACTGATTGTAATTCAGCTAGAGTTATATACAGGAACACAAGCGCTCTCCTTTCCCACTTAAGAACCATTTGGCTGCATAGTCTAAAGCTGACTGTTGACAAAGTGTTCTAACTAAGATGGTTAAATTGAACAGAATGTAAGTCCAAATGGGAAGTCAGTAATACGACCAAGAGCAAAACAGGGAATCATCAACAAAAGAAATTATTTGACAATCAGCAGTCTTCCAATTCTTAGGAAGCATGCTGGTTTTGTTTCTCCAGCCTGCAATCTGCTGTGTGGTGCTGAGTTATACAGTGGAATTCAGCGTGCCAGACTTTGATATTCTTATCCTTGTGCAATACGGCCTTACTCTTAATACCAGACTCAGTGAAACCAATGATGTGCTTCTCAGCAGAACCAGGTATGTAAGAATTCATCCTCTGCAAAGAGACGATAGGGGGAAAATATCAAGACCAAGAAAAGGTTTTTCATTTGGGGCTTTAAAGCAATTTTCTAAACCCAGTATCAGTGAAGAGATAAGCACATGAATGCTGCTGAGTTGTAGGAGGCAAAGGATAACCAAACCCTTATTGGGAGCTAAATGGGATTGGAAGAGTTATCCAGCCACCAAAAGGGGATGTGAAAAACATTTCTGCAAATTATATAGGTGGCAGGAGGCTCAATATGAGATTCAGGAGCTGCAGTTGTGACTGAGAAAATTACATGTGAATGAATTGCAATATATATTTAAGTAACTTTTAAACAGCTCTTGTGAGGTAAGGTAAAGGTAAAGGGAGCCCTGACCATTAGGTCCAGTCCTGTCTGACTCTGGGGTTGCAGTGCTCATCTCACATTACTGGCCAATGGAGCCGGTGTACAGCTTCCGGGTCATGTGGCCAGCATGACAAAGCCGCTTCTGGTGAGCCAGAGCAGTGCACGGAAATGCCGTTTACCTTCCTACCAGTGTGGTAACTATTTATCTACTTGCACTTTGACGTGCTTTCGAACTGCTAGGTGGGCAGGAGCTGGGACCGAGCAATGGGAGCTCACCCCGTCACGGGGATTCAATCCGCCAACCTTCTGATCAGCAAGCCCTAGGCTCTGTGGTTTAACCCACGGCGCCACCTGCTTCCCACTCTTGAGAGGTAGGCAAAGAATAATCAAGTGAAGGAGGAAATGGCAGCATTTTTCATACACATACTTCCCTGTATTTAAACACAGTATAGGAAACAATAATCTCTGCATACTACGTATAGGTAGGTAGGTAGGTAGGTAAATAAAACATCTGGAGACTCAAGCAGGAAAAGATCAATGACAGCAATTTAAGTATGCTCAGATGACACAGGGCTGGCCCTATAAAAGTAAGGTACCGGTAATTGCCTCGGGTAGTAGCCACTGATATCAGCCCCATGGATTCTCCTCCTAATCCCTGGGGCCATTCCTTTCAGTTGAAGGACAGTGTCATATCCTCAGTACTAAAGTAAGATTATTTTTACTAGGTTTTTTATTATTATTTATTTAACTTGTATACCTGCTTTCATCTGTAGATCTCAGAGCAGTTCACAGCAACTACCAATCCAGTTGGCTTCTGTACATGAAATGAGGATGGGTTGCCATCTTGTAGCGTGTCTCAGGCAGCAAAATATATCGGGAATGCCTCAAGGCAATATCAGACTAACCTTTGAAGCTTGTGTTATATGGAGGCCAAAAATATTTTTTTACAGCCTTCAAACTCTAGAATGCTGTTGTTGTTGTTTATCTGAAGCAGTTTCGGCAGGGGGGGGTAGTAACTTCAGAAAATGTTAGCTTTCAGGGCCAAGCGAGATACCATTCTTAAATCTATCTTTGTATTTGATATGTACCTTGTTCCATGCAAATAGTAGTTTTGTGTTTGTGTGTGTGTGTGTGTGTGTGTGTGTGTGAGAGAGAGAGAGAGAGAGAGAGAGAGAGAGAGAGAGAGAGAGAGAGGGTGTGGGTGTGTATGTTAAGCCCTGTCTTTTGCAAACCTGATAAGTATCAGTTCCCCTGCTTGGGCTGTTCTTTCCATTAAAAACGAAAACAAATACATGTTAAAATCAAAGGCATTACATATTTGACATCTTGATAGCCACTGTGAGAACAGGATGCTGGACCAAGTAGATCTTTGGCCTGACTCAGCAGGGCTCCTCTTAAGTTCACACGTAGCTTGACCCTTATTTTACTCACTGTTTCTTTGGTGGTTCTTCTTTTCAAATCTTTCTCTAGGAAAAAGGAACCCATAAAAGCATTCTTTGTGGCCATTCACTTTGTTATACACACCATGACAAGTCTAGCAGTTATCAACCCACCTACTTTTGGGAAAACCACCCGACTCTGCCTTTGACATTAGTGTTTAATCCCATTTTGTTCTTTAAGAAGTTACTCAATGTGCACATGGAACCAGTAGGCTGACTGGGAATTTGGAAGTTTCTGAGGTTCAAACACATGTGGTGCCATTCTCTCACAGGAGCCTTCTCCAAGCAAGCCAAGTGGGAATTGTCATTTCTTTACTGAGAAAAGCAGAATTCTCTAGGCTAAATTGCGGCAACTTTTATGCTGGTATATGCCTTGAGTATAACAATGCACCCATACCCAAAAAATTCAAGTAGGCTAAAATACTTTGCACTGGTAGAAGTGATGAATTACTTACCATCCTGACCAACTGCCCTCAAGTAGTTGTCACTAAAGTGAAGTCTAAACTTAGTTTGTGAAGCCTGTGATGGGCGCTCCCCCATCCCCAATAAACCTTGCTTTCCCCAGAAAAGAAAATACTACAAATGCCTTCAGACCTTAAAAACTGTATTAGATAAATACACTTTTTCACAGTCCACAGGGGATTTAACAACCTGCTTGAAATTTAAAATCCTTAAATCAGCTTGTGCCTGCCGGCCATTTTGTATGAATAGTCTCAACTAGTTAAAAGTCATGTGGTGGAGGAAAAAAAGGCAGAATTCCCCAGAACTGTCAGGTACACAGGTGACTACAATAAATATTCTACCACTAGCAGCAGTGGTGGCATGTGGTACTTTTGGGGGTATTAGGAGGAAGAAGGGTCATAACTAAGTGGTAGAGAGTCTCCAAGTAAGGTTGGGGAAACTCCATGCCTGAACCCCGGCAAGCCCCTGCCAGTCAGAACAGACAATATGGAGTTAGACAGACCAGTGGTCTGAATTAGTATAAGACTATTTCCTATCATCCTGCCAGATAATGTGGCTAGCTACTCAGTTTGTAAGCTCTGCATAATGTTTGCCACAGAAACAGAGAGGTATCTTTAAGTGTAAAACTGCACTGACTTGAAGCAGTTATGACAGGAATCTCTCTCTCTCTCTCCTTCTCTCTCTCTCTCTCTCTCTCGCCCCCCCCCCCCATTATATCCTAGACTTTTCTGGGAATTGCAGAGGATGTGGTATTGCTAAAATTAAACCTTTCTCTGCCAGGTATGAAATGTAATCTCCAGAAAAAGAATGGATTTATTGGGCGGCTGCTCATGAGCTGACATGGGATGTGGATGAACGAATGAAAACAAGTGGTTGTAAGTGTGACCCCCATCTACTGTAGTTACAGACATGCAATGGTTCAGATTCCAATGTTTATTGGGTGAGCTATGCTGGCAAGCATCCTATCATAACTTATTAACATGGTTGGTCCAATATCCCCTAAACAGTGTTTTAAAATCACAGAGTCATACCCCTGTGATGGTATAATTCTGGTCCTCGATGGACACAAAGGTGACGGTGTCAGGTAGGAAGGGTTTGGGACAGCTTAGGCTGGTGCAGCAGATCTGGCTATACCTTGAGAAGGTGGACCTGGCCATGATCCCAAAGGCTTAGCTACATTAATGTTGGATTACTGTAACACTTTTTGTGGGTCTCCCTTTGAAAAGTATTCCAGGAAATGCAGAGGTTTGAATTTTGAGCAGAGCCAATTTCTCATATCCTGTGACACCTTTATTATACAAATTGTACTGGTTTCTGGCCCATTTCCAGTGCAGCTTAGACTGGTGGCTATGAATTTTAAAGGCCTAAATACTTTGGGTCCAGGATCTATCAGTATCTTCCACTGACAGCCTGAGCAGGTGGGCAGGATTGTGTTGTAGAGGAGAGTTTTCCCACACTCATCTGTTGGTAAAGGTCTTGCTACACATCCCACCACCGCCAGGGATGTAGCTGGTGAGTACCCAGGAGTTACACACCTTTGTCATGTTGCTCAGACTGTAGAACGCCTTATCCCAGGAACTGCAGCAGACACTTTTTTCAATGTAAATTACCAACTTAAAAAGTTTTATATTTGTCTGCCCATGGCATGACTGATTATGGAATATTTATTTCCCTCTTGGTTTCTATAAACTGTTTTATGTGCTGCTCCTTCTTGGGGAATTTTGAGCACTGTAATATTTTTAAATGTTTTTGCTGTTAGCTGAAAAGAACATATTGCTTTTGGACTAAGAGCATGGATAAAAATACTATTAAATAGTTACCTAATTATCACTACTTTTTCTAATCCAATAATTTCTCTTTCTATTGGCAACAATAGGAAATTTCTGCTTTTATTTATCCACCCATCTGTCTATTACACTTTTCTGCTAAAGTTTCCACAGACTTTTAAAAGCCAAACCAAGCCAACCATGGAATTTATACTAAAACCGAAAAGCAGATTATTTAAAAGCAAGAGAACTGTGTAAGAAAGCAGCCTTAAGAGAGGCAGTATTGTACAGTGGTTTGTGTTAGACTAGGACCTCGGAGAGCAGGGTCCAAATCCCTACTCAGCCATGAAAGCAGGGTTGCCATATTTTGAACAGCAAAAAATAGTACACATTTCTCGACTTCTACTTTTATGTATGGATTGCTATGACGACTCTACCCATGAAACAGAGGACATGTCCTGGAAAAAGAGGGCATATGGCAACCCATCACGATGAAACTCACTGGGTGATCTTGAGCCAGTCACTGCTTCTCGGTCTAATCTATGTCACAAGCTTGTTGTGAGGATAAAACATATGACACTTTGAGCACTTTGCAGTAAAGGTGGAATAGGAATGTGTAAGAATGTGTAACTGTGTGTACACACACACACACACACACACACACACAGAGCCGTCTCATCCATAGAGGCCGGTGGCGCGGCGCGCCAGGGCGCAGGGCACCCCAGGGGCGCCCCCGTGAGCCCGCCGGCATACCGGGCTCCCCCTCCCCAACCCGCCCCCGCCCCCATGGGCAGACAGGCACTCGCGCGCCGGCGGGCGGGCGGGCTGTAAGCCGCCCGCCCTCGCCTCCCGGAGCCCCAGCTGGAGCGCTGAAGCGGCGCGGGGCTTTGCGCGACCTTCCAGCACTCCAGCTGGGGCTCTGGGAGGCGAGGGCGACCGGCTTGCAGCCCGCCCCCCCCGCCGGCTTGCAGCCCGAGCTCCCGCCGGTGCGCGAGCGCCCGTCCGCCCGCCCCTTATCCTCCGCCCGCCGGAGCACGGGCGCCCGCTCCAACGCCACGCCTCTCATCCCCGCTCGCCCACCCCCCCTCCCGAGGGGCGGCCAGCGCGGGAGGGAGGCGGGCGGAGAGGCGGCAGGCTGGGGGCGCCGAGGGATCGCTGCGCCAGGGCGGCAGATCCCTCTAAGACGGGCCTGCACACACACACACACACACAACATTTAAAAGTCATGATTTGGTATTGATGTTCTGGCAACTCACACATAGGAGCATTGGACAGATCTCTGCATGACTACATAAGTGGTATCAGTTATGGTGTAACAGCTAACATGGCTATAGAGCTGAGACTGAAGTATCTGAAGAAGTGTGCATGCACACGAAAGCTCATACCAAGAACAAACTTAATTGGTCTCTAAGGTGCTACTGGAATGAATTTTTTATTTTTATTTTTACTATGGCAGACCAACACAGCTACCTACCTGTAACTGAAGTACAGGTTAGGCTTTGCATCTGTGGGATGAGAAGTCGACCCTGTTAAAAGTCTGAAAAACACATACATGGAGATTTTCCTGGAATTTCAAAGGTGGAATTGATGTCCGATGGGACCACAACTTTGGGTTTGTCTAAAAAAAGCTCAGCCATTTCTGGGTTTCCTTAAAAAAGGTGAACAATTTTAGGGTGTCCTGGTTTTCACTTTTTGAAATATGGCAACCTGAAATAATGTATAACATGACATGCACATAATCATATGCATATATGTATTCGTTCATCACACATGATGGTGTACATATGGTGGACTTTCCCCTACATTCTTATGTCCATATAAGAAAACCTTTGTGTGTTAAGTGACCCATAATTTCACATTTCACTGCTTCCATGGCACAGAACGAACAAATCATGAGCAACGTTAGTACTTTTGGGTATAAACAGAGAGACAGATAGACAGGGAAGGAATTCATGCATAAATCTAGTCGTGTGTTGCTTGAGGGGCTGTATAAAAACAGTATTCGGATGAAACCCAAAAAGACAGAGATAATCGCGTACAGTTCCTATAACTTTATTTGTTCTATCTACCTCTCTACCCTGGAATATTTCTTCCCTGACCTTTGTGATAAAATGCAGTATTTGAAAGCCAAGCTTTAAACTGTCTTTACACACAAAAAAGGATGAAAAGATATTAAAAATCAGTAAATTCTAATTAATATCCTTTGATTTAAAATGGTTTGCTTTCCTGAACTATAGAAATTGAAGTTCCCTGCAGGCACACTTATTATTTCCACAGCATGTATCTTTCAAAAGAAAATAAAAAGAGATAACTCTTCATTTCATTATGAATATGATCCTGAGCTCTCTTTGTGCCTGGGATCAACTCAGCAAGGACAACATTAGAAAGGTAGAATGCAAGATCTGCATAAAATACATTATAATAAGGGGACCACTATGGATGGTAGTGTTGTGCAAAAACCTGCCCTTCAATTTTTCTAAAGTTTTATTTCATTCTGAAAGAGGCTTCCATTTTTCTGCCTTGTTCTCAAGGCATTTTAGAATTTATTTAGAATTTCAGCAAGTGTGGGCTTTTGAGCTTACTTTATCATTGCACTGTGCCCACAGGTGATGTATTTTTTCCTCACAATACACATTTCTGCTGCCCATTCTCCTTGGCTGCCCATGCTTCTTGACTGGGCACCTGAGGAGGCTGCCAAGTATAGACCAGTGTTGAGAAAATTTGTATAATGATAGAAAGGACACTCACAAACAACCCTCATTCACTCACCACAAAAGTGAGCATGACAAAAAACTGCATGTCACTTATGGGAATTTCACTGAATTTTTTTCACTCTCTTTTGGCAATTTTTGAATGTAATTTCTTTACTCACTAATTGATGCTATGCTATGCCCAAGAGCTCTGTAATATGCAAACTCTACCACCTGATGTCCAGTTTAATTGAGGACAGAATCTGGGTCTTCATGCAGATAATTAAGTGTTCTGTTGGGGAGCTGTATCCCTCAGGACATGGCCCTAAGTGGGTGAGTGGGCTGGGAAAAATACTGGCATGAAACTGGCTCTGAAAATGTATAGCAAATGAATGGGGTTAGAGGACAGCCCCTTTAGACGTTTGCATTCACAGCAACCTGAAGATAAACAGCAGCATTCTTTCAGTCCACTCATCAGTGTGTTCCACTCATTTTATTAGTAAACCATTCAGTGTTAATTGCTTCTTTATCATGCATGTGCCTATTCTGGCAAGCATAGCGTGCTGGCCCCAAGGGTTTGTCCATGAAGCGAGGTCCAAGTCCAGTCCTGGGTCTAGGGGTCCAAAGGAGGTCAGTCCGGCGGGGAGCAAGGCAGGGAGCAGGTCAAGGTCCAAGGCAGGTTCAGGCACAAGGTTGCAGGTTGAGCACACGCTTGCAACTAAGTTGCTCACGCAACTTGGGCTGGGTCTGGCTGGCTTTTATCTGGCCCTATGCTTAGGGCCGCCCCGATCCTCTGGATACTCGCCTCTCCTCCGGGCCTGGAGGCGAGCACTCCTCCTGCAGACACTTAACTCCCTTCGCCTCTCTGCCCTGAGCCTCTGTAGCTCAGGAGAGGCTGGTGGGTTACTGGACCCAGGGGATGCCTCAGCTTCCTCTGAAGCGGCTTGGAGTGGAGCACCTGCAGGCAATGGGTCCTCCCTCCCATCAGGAGCCAGAGCAGACTCTGCTGATGCCTGCACCTGGGGATCCAGCACAGGTGGGGATCCTTCAGGCTCAAGCCCTGGCCCCGGCTCAGCTGGTTCTGGAGGCGGGGAATCCTGTGCAGGCTGGGATCCCTCAGGTTCAGCATCAGAGTCTGACTCCCAGGCCATCACACCATCCCCCCTCCCAGGCCTCCCCCTCAACCGAGGGGCCGGACCAGGCTTACTGGGGTAAGCTGCATGGAAATCACGGAGGCAGGCAGGTGCGTGGACGTTTTCTGCTGGTTCCCATGAACGATCCTCAGGCCCATACCCCTTCCAGTCGATGAGGTATTGGAGCTTCCCCCTGCGGTATCGTGAGTCGAGAATGCGCTCCACCTCGTACTCAGGCTCCCCCTCAACCAAAACTGGCTGCGGTCGTGGATTGTCTGGGTGGAACTCGTCGGGCGGGGCGACTGGACTAAGTAGGGACCGGTGGAATACTGGGTGAACCTTGAGTGATGGAGGTAACTGGAGGCGAAACGCCACCGGTGACACCTGCGCAGTGATGGTGAATGGGCCGGCAAACCGTGCATCCAGCTTTCGTGAGGGCCGAGAAGGATGCAGGTGACGGGTAGAGAGCCACACCCGATCACCAACATGGAGTTCTGGCCCCTCCTGACGATGTCGGTCAGCCTGGGCCTTGTATGCGTCCTTGGCCTGGCGCAGTTGCTCCATCAATAATTGTTGCTGGGACTGAAGCTCCTGAAGCCAGTCTGTCACTGCGGGGACCGCGGAAGCTGGCAGCACGTCCGGGAACAAACGTGGATGGTAGCCGTAGGAGGCCTGGAATGGGGTCTGCTGGGTGGAGGCGTTCACTGCGTTGTTGTAGGCGAACTCCGCCAATGGCAAGTGATCGACCCAGTCATCCTGCTGGAAGCTGCAGTAACACCGGAGGTACTGCTCCAGCACCGCATTTGCCCGTTCCGTCTGGCCATCGGTCTGCGGGTGGTGGGCCGAAGATAGACAGACCTCCGTCCCAAGGGTCTGGTGCAGGGCTCGCCAGAAGTGGGATGTGAACTGGACGCCGCGGTCAGAAACCACACGCTCGGGAAGGCCATGCAGGCGGAAGATGTGCTGCAAGTACAGTTGAGCCGTCTCCTTAGCTGTGGGTATGGACGGGCAGGGGGCACAGTGCACCATCTTAGTGAAATGGTCCGTGAAAACCAGGAGGCAGGTACAGTGACGAGATGGGGGCAAGTCGACCACAAAGTCCAGTGAGACCGTGTGCCAGGGACGTGGTGGGACTGGTAATGGCTGGAGCAGACCGGGGGGTCGCCCAGTAGGACCCTTGGCCCGCCGGCAGACATCGCAACCAGCAACATAGCGTGCCACATCAGCCTTCAGGCGGGGCCACCAGAACTCCCGGCTTACCAGATGAGTGGTCCGGTACCGCCCAAAGTGCCCTGCTGCTGGGGCATCGTGGGACATCTGGAGAACCTCAGCCCGCAATGGTCCTGGTGGGATGTATAGACGACCCTGGTGCAGCAGTAGGCCCTGGTGCAGGGCCAGCCCTGGATATCGAGGGCATGACCCGTCAGACAGTTCCCGGAGCCGTTCCTGAGCCCAAGCGTCGACCCGTTGCTGTTCTCGCACCCGAGCCTGCAGTGGCTTGGCCTCCTGAGTGGCCAGGAAGGTGGCTGGTGGTAAGATAGTCGTCGGTACTGCCTGCTGTACAGTGTCTGCGACGTCCTCGGGTTTCCGGGACAGGGCATCCGCTTTCCGGTTTTGGGAGCTAGGGATGTAGCGGATCCGGAACTGGAACCGGGAGAAAAACAGCGCCCACCGGATCTGCCTTTGGTTCAACTTGCGGGTGGTCTGGAGGTACTCCAGATTCCGGTGGTCCGTTCTCACTTCCACCGGGTGTCGTGCCCCCTCAAGATGATGGCGCCAGACCTCAAAGGCCACCTTGATGGCCAGTAGTTCCCGCTCCCACACGGTATAGTTACGCTCCGCCGGAAGAAGCTGCCGGGAGTAGTAGGCGCAGGGTAACAGCGGCGCATCGGGTCCGCGTTGCTGAGACAGGATGGCACCGAGAGCCGTACTGGAGGCATCAGTCTCCACCACGAAGGGACGAGAGGGATCAGGATGCTGTAAAATCGGCGCCCTCTGGAAACAGGCTTTCAACCCCTGAAATGCCACTTCAGCCTCCTCATCCCAGGAGAAGGGCGTCTTGGGGCGCAGCAGTCGGGTTAATGGGGTGGTGCGATGAGCATAATCTGCAATGAAGGTCCGGTAATAGTTGGCGAACCCTAGGAACCGCTGTAAGTCCTTGCGGTTCCGGGGCGCTGCCCACTCTCGAACCGCAGCCACCTTCCCAGGGTCCATCTGCACCCCGTCAGGGGAGAGTCGGTGTCCAAGGAAGTCCACTGACCGCTGGTGGAACTCGCACTTGCTGAGCTTGGCATACAGGCGGTGCTCCCGCAAGCGCTGCAACACGGACTGAACATGACTCTCGTGACGGGCTGGGTCACGGGAATAAATCAGAATATCATCTAGGTACACCACCACGTATTTGTCTAGCAAGTCCTGGAACACATGGTTGATGTACCGTTGAAACACGGCGGGCGCGTTGCATAATCCGAACGGCATAACCAGGTATTCAAACTGCCCATACCGGGTCCCGAATGCCGTCTTCCACTCGTCCCCGGCACGGATCCGAATCAAGTTGTAGGCCCCTCGGAGGTCCAGTTTGGTGAACATCTGCGCCCCCTGCACCCGCTCCAGCAATTCTGCAATAAGGGGCAAGGGGTACCGGTCTGGGATGGTGATCTTATTCAGAGCCCGGTAGTCATGGCAGAGGCGAAGCTCCCCACATTTCTTCTTAACGAAGAGTACAGGAGCGGCAGTGGGTGAGGTAGAGGGCCTAATGAACCCACGTTCCAGGTTCTTGCGAAGGAAGTCCTGCAAGGCTTCACGCTCTGGCTCCGAAAGAGAATATAGGCGGCTTACAGGCAGGGGCGCCCCAGGCTGGAGGTCTATGCCGCAGTCGAAGGACCGATGAGGTGGCAGCTGGTCTGCTCCCTGTTCCTCGAACACGTCTAAATAATCCTGGTACACGGCAGGGAGCGTTGACACAGCCTGCCCCATGGGGGCAGCTGCTACTAACTCGGACTGAGCATGGGGACCCGGGTCTGGGAAGCGTACAGTCCGATTGACCCAGTCGATCTGAACATTGTGCGACTCCAGCCAGTCCATCCCAAGCACCAGGGGAAACCGGGGCATGGTGGCAATGTCCAGGGTTCGCACCTCCCGGTGCTGCTGGTAGCACAGAACCAAGGGCTGGGTCTCCCGAGTAACCGCGCCCGAGCGTAGGAGCCGTCCGTCAATTGCCTCCACCTGTACTGGTTCTGGCTTGTTCTGAAGCGGCACCTGATGCTGAGTGGCGAAGGCAGAGTCCATATAGGAGCGGGTTGCCCCCGAATCCACCAGAGCGTGAGTGAGAATCCAGGGCCCACCGGGGGGGTATAAACGCACCGGTATCATGAGGTGTTGCAATTCCACTGGTGAGGGCCCATCATGCGATGCTTGGGGCCCCAGGTAGCCTGGGCCATCGGCTACTGGGGTTGGCCGTTTCACCTGCGGCTGGCGTTTCTCAGGGCAGGTTCGGGCGTAGTGTCCACTCCCACCGCAGTAGAGACACAGGTTCCCCTCCCGACGCCGAGTCTTTTCCGAGGGGGAAAGGCGAGGCCGCGCTGCCCCGAGCTGCATCGGCTCCTCCAATGACTCAGCTCTGGCCACGGAACTGCAGGGAAGCACCGGCGCTGGGAGCCCGGAGTGCCGGCGGCCCCGGGCCTGGCGACGGTCCTCCAACCGATCATCTATCTGCAGACTCCGTTGGATGAGGGCATCCAGTGTGGCAGGGCGATCCAACGTGGCCAGCTGATCCAGTATCTCGTCTGAAAGTCCCTCGAGATACTGGTCCCGCAGTGCAGAGTCGTTCCAGGTCAAGTCCTGCGCCAGCAGCCGAAATTCTGTGGCGTAGGTGGCCACTGTGGACTTGCCCTGTTTCAACCGCCGAATTGCCCGATTGGCTTGACTCCCCTTCTGAGGGTTGGCAAACGTGGTTTCCAGATGTTTGCAAAACCCCATATAGTCTGTCAGCAAGGGGGAGTCTTGCCGGAGCAGCGGCAGCGCCCACTTGGCCGCCTGGTCCTTCAGCAAGCTGATCAGGAAGTGCACCTTGGTGCGGTCGTCGGGGAAATCCCGAGCTCGCCCCTGAATATACAGCTTGGCCTGGGCGAGAAACATGGGAAAGCTGGCTGGGGACCCATCAAATTTCTCTGGCAGGGCCACTGGGTACTTGCCAGGAGCTGGGGCGGCGGCCCCAGGAGCCGGTAAGGCATCCAAACGCTGCTGAAGCGCCGTAACCACATTGCTTAGCTGCTGCACGGTGTGGGTCAAGGCCTGGTTCTCCTGGGCCAATGCCACCAGCGCAGCCGCCGGGTCAGCCATGGCTAGTAGTTCCTCCCGAACGCACCCCAGCGAAGGGGGAGTGCGGGTGTGGCGTGAGCAAACTGTGCTGGCCCCAAGGGTTTGTCCATGAAGCGAGGTCCAAGTCCAGTCCTGGGTCTAGGGGTCCAAAGGAGGTCAGTCCGGCGGGGAGCAAGGCAGGGAGCAGGTCAAGGTCCAAGGCAGGTTCAGGCACAAGGTTGCAGGTTGAGCACACGCTTGCAACTAAGTTGCTCACGCAACTTGGGCTGGGTCTGGCTGGCTTTTATCTGGCCCTATGCTTAGGGCCGCCCCGATCCTCTGGATACTCGCCTCTCCTCCGGGCCTGGAGGCGAGCACTCCTCCTGCAGACACTTAACTCCCTTCGCCTCTCTGCCCTGAGCCTCTGTAGCTCAGGAGAGGCTGGTGGGTTACTGGACCCAGGGGATGCCTCAGCTTCCTCTGAAGCGGCTTGGAGTGGAGCACCTGCAGGCAATGGGTCCTCCCTCCCATCAGGAGCCAGAGCAGACTCTGCTGATGCCTGCACCTGGGGATCCAGCACAGGTGGGGATCCTTCAGGCTCAAGCCCTGGCCCCGGCTCAGCTGGTTCTGGAGGCGGGGAATCCTGTGCAGGCTGGGATCCCTCAGGTTCAGCATCAGAGTCTGACTCCCAGGCCATCACACATAGACTATATTTGCGCAAGGCACTGAACCAAACGTGACCAGCATTGTCTCTGAAAGAAGCTTGGCAAACAACTGGGAACACACCATTTTGGTAAACTCTTGAGAGAGGAATCTGTTTGAATTCAGGGTATCATCCTCAAGACTGTTGACTGCCTGGTTGGAAGCCAAAATTTGTAGGCAAAACTCCTGACTGGCAGGAGGAGGGGGAATGGCTGCTAACCCAGCCAGCTCATCTGTCCATTTCTGTGGTTGAATTTCAGGAAATAATGATGTCTGAACTCTTTCTTTTTTCTCACTCTTCCCTCAATGTGTAATCACATTCCATTTCTTTTATCAACTACAAACATAGGTGCCAACTCCCTGGGACCCTGGGTGCCCAAGCACCCACAAAATTCCCCATGAAGGGGCCAGACACCCACAAATTTTGATGCCAGGGCCATGGATGCTGTATGGCACCCACAGCCCCAAGAACCCACAGTTGTGGGGCCAAGCTGGCATTCCTGACCCCAAACCCTTTGGAGCTCACAACCAGATGAAAAGAAGGCAAACTGCTTCTGCACAGAGCCCATCTCATATCTCCAAAAATAATGGGCTCTCAGATGTGTTTTCACTGACTGCATCGTCCTCATAATGCTAAACACACAACTGAATGCAGACCATTATTATTATCTCTCCACAGGTAAAAGTCTGCCAGACTTAGGAATGAAAACAGATTCTGTAATGGCATTGTATATCTCCCCTGTGAAACCTGGTCAGACATAAGCATCTGTGCCAGAACTAAATGCAGCCTGACATGGTTCTCAGAAGCAGTACAAGCAAGTACCAGTGGGAGGCAAACACAAACAAATCTGAGTGTAGGAGGATCTGTTTGATGGGTCACGTTGGGTTCAAATCTGCAATGGAAGAGGAATGTCACCCTGGTGAACTGCTTATGAGAATATTGTTCCACTATCATTTCTCTCTAGAGGATTTGTGTGCAATATGAGATGCTTGCTGTGCATGGATTAGATTGCATTAAATAAGAAATGATAGGCATTGTTGAGGCAACTTGGAGCCAGAGAGGTTCCAACTTTGGAAAGCAGATACAGAACAGATTCTGCAAACCTCTCTCATGTGTAGAGAAATGTGAAATGTTCCAAACCAAAGTGTAGCCTCTGCATCGTGGAATGATAGATAAAGTAGACCACCTTCCAGATGTTTAAGATCTGCGGCGCTAAATAAATATTTGTATATTCCATACTCATTGGCAGAGTATGCAGAGGAAACTACAGCAAATGATGAAAGGGTATGGTATATTTAAGTGAACTAGATAATATCTTGTCATCTAAGGCTCAGGATTTATAGCCAGGTGGAGAAGAAGACAGATGAGCAAATGCCATTTGAATTTGGGCATGGTTATAGCATGTGTTGGCAACTGACTAGCAGGAATGGGAGGGCAAGCATACCCAGAATTATTTTTAAAATCCATTATTCTATCACTTGATCTCTCTTGATAGGAATCCTACCCCTCTTTGGTTCCTATCCATTATCACTTTTGTGTCCATGTCCTATCTACTCACTCTTTCACAAATAAAATTATAGATCAATCTTTTTATTACAAAATGTTTGATTCCAAATTACAGGCAGTAAAGCAACTTACAATGTTCCTGGGCAATTCAGGCACATGCAGAAGAGTTTTTAGCAGGCAACAGTAGGAAGAAGCATACATGAAGACATTCCTTTCTACTATACTTGATCTTAAGCCATGTGCACATTACTGTTTGCTCTGGTTCCAGTGTGCTCCCACCACTGGTGTTTGAAGCCATGTACACATGGCATTACCCACAACCCATATCTATCCTACACTTTCTTGAGATGCTGTTTGATGCACCTCCCCTTAAACCAGATTCCATCTGAATTGAAAACATAAACCACATTCATTTTGCAGTTAAACTGAGGTGCGTACATTTGTGACAGCTGTTGCACAAAAGCAGGTGACAGTGCATATGACAGCTTCATGAATAGGAGTTTTCAGGCTTAACATCGTGTAAATACCTCCTTGTCCCCTCTGGTGTGTACAGCAATGTACAAATGCAGCTTGAAACACAGTGGGGGGTGGGGGAAAATGACCTTGCTGTGTTCTAAGATGCTGATATTTAGCCAAAAGGCTGAGAATTACAGATGCCCCCTATCATAATCAGCCCTGAAACAGTCAAAGGGTAAATTCTTATACAGTGGTACCTTGGTTTAAGAACAGTCCGGTTTAAGAACGATTCAGTTTACGAACTCCACAAAACTGGAAGTAGTGTCCTGGTTTGCGAACTTTACCTCAGTCTACAAACGGAAACTGAATGGTGGAAGGGCACCAGCGGTGGGACGCCTCATTAGGGAAAGCACACCTTGGTTTAAGAATGGTTTTGGTTTAAGAACGGACTTCCGGAACGGATTAAGTTCATAAACCGAGGTACCACTGTATTCACTCTCTTGGTTAAGATTATGCCTTCAGTCAGAAGGTTAATTGAGGATACACACCCAATGCCTGAGCCAAAGCCTACCTACGTCTGTATTCAATAAAGTTGTGGCCAATTTTCAATCCCATAAAGTTGTTGTGTCAATTTGTTATCTTATCAATACATCAACCTTCCATCTGTGGGGAGCACACTGTGCTTGGGTCTGCAACTATTCATGTAGTGTAGTATAATGTTATGAAATGCTTGCTGGACTTTGAATTGTAGTGGGACATTATATCGTGGAGTCAGTATCAATATCTATCTGAACATGCCATTTGAGGCAGATGGCTAAGCCCTCCTTCCCAAAATGTCAGGCTTTTCGTTTTGGCTTTTCGAGACTTAACATGGCTCGAATTCAGCTTCACTATCCTCTTCAGCAGTAGTCTAAAATACAGAGTACTAGCAAGAGTTACACTTTGTAATTCTGCTGTTGGTGCAAATTCAGTTCTGAGCTCAGCCAATTCCCTTTGCTTGTGAAGCTTTCTAGCTGTACTATGCACTACTGCACACTATAGTATGCACTACTGCACTAAGAGGGACTAAGATCCCCTATGGAGGTTGCGATTGACACTCGTCAGCATGTAGATACTACATGAAGAAAGTTGTCAGGGGGTTGAAGTAGGAGCTCTAGGAGTGATGTCTCACTGTACTTCTATTTGAACTAGCCAATGAAGGAAGTGCTGCAACAGCATCATTTCAGATATCCAGACAGCGGAATTGTAACTACTAGCTCATCAGGGACAAGGAGACACTGGGGGCAAAGCAGTTTCCTATGAGCCTATAAAGCTGCTGATCCTGGTCTTGCTTCTCAGTCTGAGCAGCTGTTGCTCAGGCAAGAGGCCAAGCTGTTCCATCTCAGACTGAGGCTCACCTGCTTACCCACATGGCATGTTGCTTGGCTGCTACCAACCCTCCAGGTCTGATGCTAGACATGGGAAGGTTGTACAAGAATCATCTCTAAAATAGTCCTGGTGACACACAAGAGCTTTCACAGAAGCCTATTAACACACTATCAGGTCTATGCACAACAGCATGAGCACTCTTTTCTATGACTATCTCATTAAAAATCAAAACTTTCAATACACATAAATGGTGATCATGATAGAACTCCATGTTGTTTACTCTCTTAGGATGCATCGACATGGGTGCTTTAGTGATCATCATTTCAGTGCTTTAGATCTCAGAAAGTTACCCCTCTAGGATTATTGATGATGTAATTGCTTCTGCAATTTTGGGGGTTGCATGTGTCAGATTCAATACTTGAATATATCACCATAATATCTATCTAGTATTCCACTGATATAGTAACAGGCTAAAGCAAATCTTGACACTTAAGTGAGGATCCATCCAGTTATGAGAAGATTAGGATTTCTCATAAGGTATACATTTTATTTCATAATAGCATGGTTTTCTGAGGCAATGATTCTATGATAGCACCTGCTGGGACACTGTCTCCTTGTAGCAGCATTCACCTTCACTCCTTATGTGATGATTATATACCATCCACTGGTAATGGAATAAACTGGAAATTGAAAAGACTCTGCTGGAATTCAGATACATTGCAGAACACTGTTTTAGTAAATGGATTTGAAAGAGTTAAAATGAGCACAGTCTCTTCATATTATAGGCTCTTATTTTACAAGGATAGTTTTAAGGTTTTTTTTCTGAAATGAGGGCACTCCACAGTGCAGACTCTTCTCAGTGTGCTGTTCTGACTGAGTGGAACTGTTGTTACACTGAGAAATCCCTTTACATAGAAATATGCAAATCAGCTGTGAGGAAGGTCTTGTGCAAGCTGTCTCTAAAGGGAGTGTTACTGTTGTCTTCCAAGAGGTTTCTAAGGGCTTGTTGGGAGTGAAGAGAAGTGCATTTGTTTGTTTGCATTTCTTATGTTTAAGGCAACTGGTACAAAGTAGGTCAAATGCCAAAAATAAAAGCAGAAAGACTGTAGGAGGACAGATGTAAAAAGACTGCAAAGGAGAAATAAGCACCCATGAAGTTCTATCTGCCAGCCTGTTTTATCTTAAACTCCAAAGTGACTCTGATCATATCATTTATAAGAAGGTTCCCAGAACTTGTCTGTCTTTCCTTCTTTCTGTCTTTCCTTCTCCCTCACATTTACAGCCTCTGTATGGGGAAACCTTTGCAATCCTAAAATAATCTTAGCCCTCTTCAGGTGTTAATTCTGGGTAGAATGAAAGGGCACTTCCAGATGGCATGTTTATTGAGCATTCATTCTGGTTTGTTTTCAACAAACCATGTTGGCTATTTAATGAGTATTCCTTCTGAATTGTTTGTGGGGAAGTTAGAAGTGTTGCATCAAAACAAGTGTTACCACACGCTTTCCATTCCATCACTTTTCTTATTACAAGGAGTCCAGTCGTTTGGAGTACTGGGTATAATGTGCAAGAGCTCCAAACCAGCTTTAATTGCATAACCTGAATTTTCTGGTATGTGGTTGAATCCCACCTGAAAATAGCAACAATCTGGAGCTGCAGCAAGGCATTTTTATTATTAAGTAAAATAAAATGACTCACACAGGTCATTTATTAAAGTGGTTGCCAGACACTGGATTTCGAAAGTGTTAAAATAGAGGTCTAAAAAATACAACAAAAAGCTCAACAATTGGTTTTTACTTTTAGAAATATGGTGACCCTAATTTCCCATCATTTTTTCCATCATCAAACACAAACCAGCTTTCATGGGGCTCCCAGACAATGTCCCAGGCACTGAGCAGACACAGACTTTCTTAGCTTCAACAAGGTGGTTGCATCATGTGCACTCATTCCAGAAATGATCCAGCATGCAGTTCCCATCTGGACATGTGTTTTGCTGCACAGATAATATATGCAAATAGACCTGAAGTAGTTCAATCCAGGAATGATTTTGGACATCCAAAACTACTCTTAGTATCCACCCCACCCCCACCCCCTGCTAAATTCTGAAGAACTAAGGAACTGAAGCCAGAGAAAAATGTCATTCTCTCAATAATGGCCAACTTTTTATGAGTCCGTTGACAACTGCAGAAACAAAGAAAGGAGCACATAGATTGCTAAAGTTAAACTGAAGGACACAGAATGCAAATTTCTCTGGGCCTCAGCAAACAGATGGTGACAATGGAAAGTCTGTGACTATACGTATAAAAAAAAGACACAAAGGAGGATAAAAGAAGAGAGGAACAAAGTTGTGACTTACTTTCTTTACTGCATCCAAGTTGTTGTGTTTTGTGATTTTTGACAGCAATACAAGTTTCAGATCAAGTTTTAGCAAACTGAAAATAAAGATATTAACTTTCCTCTGTCTTCCATATTGCACACCAGTATTTTACAACCAAGCAAACAAATTTATTGTATAGTCACAGACCTGTAAAAACACTCATATTTAACATACATTTACTTGGAAGTAACTTTCACTTATTTCAATGGAACTTCACTTCAGCCATGTGTCTTGAAATGCAGCCTAAGGTGGATAATTAGGTTCTTAATGACAGATTTACGGTAACTGAAGGTATTCTAGACTTCAGTCTCTCTACATTTACTCAGCAGACATTATACATTAAATACAATGACTTGTATCCCACCTTCCCTTTCACAAATGGAGAACAGACTAGAATTCATATTTATAGAATGGGTTTCTTACCTGCCCTTCCCAATGTATCCTGAAAATCTGCTCCTGGGGAAACCTTGGAGCCTTGGAGATGGTATGGGATGGGGATGCAGGTGGTGCTGTGGTCTAAACCACTGAGCCTCTTGGATTTGTCTACTGGAAGGTTGGCAGTTTGAATCACGTGGATTCCTATTACTCTGTTCCAGCTTCTGCCAAACTAGCAGTTTGAAAGCATACCAGTGCCCATAGATAAATAGGTACCACTGTGGCGGAAAGGTAGATGGTGTTTCTGTGCTCTCTGGCACTTGTCACAGTCCTCTGTGCATCAGTAGCAGTTTAGTCATGCTGGCTACATGACCTGGAAAGCTGTCTGTGGACAAATGCTGGCTACCTCAGCCTGAAAGCGAGATGAGTGCCACACCCCATAGTTGCATTTAACTGGACTTAACCATCCATGGTCCTTTACCTTTACATGTAGGTAAAGGGGAAATTGGTGGGGAAACCCACCATTGTATGGCCAGAAGAGCAACTCAGGGTCCACGCCATCTACTTTATGAAGAAGCTTACATTTCATTTCTCTTACCGATTTTCATATGAACTGCATTCATTTTTATAACTACAGAGATTTTATTAACAGCTGGTTTTGCAAATGCAATATGGGATTCAGACTGTTAAAAGAAGATGATATTATGTGTAATAAAACTGCATATATGTCTCCCACTTGTGTAATTGATAAGAACAGATTTCCATCACCACCATCTCCAAGTTGGTTGGCACATGCTGCCTTTCACTTGAATGCGTAGGAACTTAGCTAAGTTATTTCAGGGTCAGCCAAAGCTAATCCTCTTAGAATGGTGTTGCCCAGTTGGGTATGATCCACTAAGCAGTATATGTTTATATGCTTTTATGAGGAAGACATGTGGTTGGCATACCTAAAGGAACTGTGGGGAACAGGCCAGCGAAGAAAACCTCATTGGAACCAGACAAACAACAGAACAGTGCGGGAAACACAACAGCTACTAGACCCAGAAGTTTAACATCAAATGCAGTGGTAGACAGAAACTTGGAGGAAATGTGAAGCATGAGTGAAGAAGCTTGAGGCTTTGGCTCACCACTTTATAGGTAAAGGTAAAGGGACCCCTGACCATCAGGTCCAGTCGTGTCCGACTCTGGGGTTGCGGCGCTCATCTCGCTCTATAGGCCGAGGGAGCCCCTGTATGTCCGCAGACAGCTTCCGGGTCATGTGGCCAGCATGATAAAGCCGCTTCTGGCGAACCAGAGCAGCGCACAGAAACGCCGTTTACCTTCCCGCTGGAGCGGTCCCTATTTATCTTCTTGCACTTTGACGTGCTTTCAAATTGCTAGGTGGGCAGGAGCTGGGACCGAGCAACGGGAGCTCACCCTGTGGCAGGGATTCGAACCGCCGACCTTCTGATCAGCAAGCTCTAGACTCAGTGGTTTAACCCACAGCACCAGTTGGGTCCCTCACCACTTTATACTCACCCCTTAAAATGGGCCTCTAGCAAAATTATTTGCCGACCAGAGAGAACACCATGATCCAAGCAAAGTTAAGCACTTCTATGCCATTGATTTCAATGGGGGGAATTAATCTCCCTCTGAAAACAGTGAGACTTAAAACTGGTTAACTTTGGCTCAGCTGTGCAATATAGCAAAATTTCTCCTAAGGTGCCAAGGTAAAAAACTAAAGCTAGTTCTGCCACACAACCTCATTTAGTTGAAAAGGAGGGGGAAATGCATGATCTCTGTTGAGGTCATTCTATTATTTTTGGCATTATTTTTCAGGAAGAACAAAAAAAAAGGCAACATTTATACTCTGTTTCTATTTAAAACATTGCAACATGAGATGGGAAAATGCATATGAGATAATCTAGTCCAAGTTTCAGAACACTCTGAGGGAGCAGAGAGTGGAGAGAACAGCTCATGTCAGTCCTCAGTGTCCCTTCTGGCTGTATCCAAAAAGAAGTATTAACAGAGTCTGAAGGGAGCCTCACCCAGACATTCTCGGCTTGAGGGAGGTTATCCTTGATGTGGGTATTCTGAGGATAAAGGAAGTCAACCCCCCTCAAAAAAATTAAATCCATAAAGAGGGCGGCAAATGGCTTCAAGGGACATGGAAAATTCTCCTAATTTGATGAGAGAATTCCCACTTTCTTTCGTGGAAAGAGGGAAAGTAAAACAGTGGTTTTAGGTTGCTGAAACATCTCATTGGTCCTATTCTGCCTCTTTGTTTCTTTTTGCCTTCATTGTTCTGCCTCACAGCATACTAGGAGACAGAAACACTGGAAAAATTGGTAACTGGGTGAGTGAGAGACCAAAGTCAGACGAGGCGTGTAGACATGAATAGGTGCCAAAGCGTAAGGCTACTTGAAAGTAATTTAGATGCACTGCCAATGTAAATATAATGGGTTGTGTGCTCTTTTGACTCTGTTGTCACATAAAATGGCAAAAACCCCAAACCCAAAAACATTTAAACTTTAATGAGAAGGACAAAAAGTCCTTCAAGTTAAAAATAGCAAAGTTTTCAACCAAAATGATATTTTGCTCCTCTTGCCTCTATAATCTTTTGTTTCTGCCTTTTTTTTTTTTAAAGAAAGCCACATTCCTTTCAACCGCTAGAAGCAGGATAAATCACATGGGAAAGAAAACCAAGATTGAGTGACTTTTCTAAGACTTAACGGAAAACACAGCAGCAGCAGCTTTAAGGCAGAACCAGGCTTGGAAGAGGAGCACCCATGCTGTAGGGTTGGTGGGAGTTGTGTATTTGTTGGCAAATGGTTCAGAAACCATCTGCTTTTTTGAAAGGCAAAAACTCTGTTCGCTGCAGCCCTTCTCCTCCTTCTTTCCTTCTTTGTTGCAAGTGTTTGCCAAGATTCCATTATAAAAGCACAGTCTCGAGCATCTGGAGCCCAACATTTATAGTAAACAAAATATGCTGCTCACTTTGGAACCACAGAGCAGGGCAAGGAAATGATTGTTCACCATATGAAAAGAAGAAGAAAGGTAAACTGTTCTGGGGAGGAAGGCTCTCCCCACCCACCCCCACACATCCCCACTGTAAACTATTTTGATATACACATCTACAAACAATTAAGAAAGCCATCTCTGAGACCAGGGCTCCGATCTGGCCTTGTGAAATGTGACAATGTGAAGGGGTCAAATACTTACGTTATAGAGATTCTGATACTTTTCACTGCAGTGGTTTGCCATTCAGACACAGGCTCTAGAAAAGAGCACTTGAAAAATGAACCACCTCCACTGTTATACCACGAAGCAAAACATTATTTGGTGAAGTCTCCTGCCCACCTTCACCTACTAAGGGCTGTAGCTCAGTGGCAGAGCATCTGCTTTGCATGCAGAAGGTCCCCGGTTCGATCCCTGGCATCTTCTCCTATGGCTGAGAGAGATCTTTGTCTGAAATTCTGCAGAGCAGTTGTCAGCCAGTGTAGACAATGCTGAACTAGAGGGCCCAATGGTCCTACTCAGTGTAAGCCAGCTTCCTATGTTCTGCATTTTCACACATCTTGCAAAACTACTTGCATGCTTTGGTAGCTCAGTCAGTAGAGCAGGAGACCTTTAGTCTCAGGGTTGTGGGTTCAAGCTCCATGCTGGGCAAAAAATCCCTGCATTTCAGGATGTAGGACTAAGTGACCCTTATGGTCCCTTCCAACTCTACAATTGTATGATTCCATTATTCATTGTTTGTTGTTGTTGTTGTTTTAAAAAATCTGCATTATGGAGATAGATTTATTGTTCTAATTTTTGTTTTTCCTGTTTAAAGACATTTGACACCATATTCCACCATGTAACACAGGCATAAATGGCCACAGGGTAAGAGAAGATTAGATAAAGAATTCTTATCTGAGTAAGTGGTATTTGGATACATGAGCTGTTTAACAAGCTGCTGAATTTGTAGAAAGGGTATTGCAGAACAGCTAATAAACTACCAACAGCAATGAATGGTCCAAGCTGAAAACCACTGGGATAGTTTAGTCGTGGATAGAGCATGAGACTCTCAGAGTCATGGGTTCGAGCCCCATGTTGGACAAAAGATTTCTGCATTGCAGGGGGTTGGACTAGATGACCCTCATGGTTCCTTCCAACGCTACAATTCTATGCTTCTATGATTCCATTGTGATGGCAAAAGCTCCCAGGTTAGAAACTGGAAGCAAGTTTATGTTTGTGTGTGTGGCTGCCCCATGTGGTGAGTTATGAGAACTACAGCTTCGAGTGCTTTGTGGCTGTGAAGTTATCCTCAGGTTCTAGATTTGGCCTGCCCACCCTAAATGAAAGAAAGGAAACTCAGAAATGTGTCTTGTCCAGCTCAAAAGGTACATGTGGCAAACCATGCATCTTCCTTATGAAAATTTAACCAATTTTTTAATTTTATTTTTTTACTCCACTTCGCTAACTTTCAAGTGTAAATTTCCTTTCTTGTGAATTGATAGAGATTGGATGTGGGTGAAGGGCAGGGGAAGGTTTTTGGGGGACAGCACCAATTCAAAACATTTAATGGTACTGGAAGCTCCATTTCACCATTGTTGTGGTTGTTGTTGTTGTTGTTTAGTCATTTAGTAGTGTCCGACTCTTCGTGACCCCATGGACCAGAGCACACCAGGCACTCCTGTCTCCCACTGCCTCCTACAGTCAAACTCATGTTGGTAGCTTCGAGAACACGATCCAACAATCTCGTCCTCTGTCGTCCCTTTCTCCTTGTGCCCTCATTCCTTCCCAACATCAGGGTCTTTTCCAGGCAGTCTTCTCTTCTCAGCTTCAGGATCTGTCCTTCCAGTGAGCACTCAGGGCTGATTTCTGTGGGAATGTTTAGGAGTGTGGATGAGTATATATTATTTATATATCTCAATCCCAGCTTGTGTGAGCAAGCTCCAAACTTAGCAGAGTTTACATTCCCTTTTAAAACACAGCAGAAAAACGTTTGCATAGGCTTGCTTAAGCCAGCTATATTCCTGGTATATTCCCCTTGTTCCCTCTTAAAAGTAGAAAGACACAATACTGATTATAAGATATAAAAGGAGTTTACTTACAGACATCCATGAGTTACAGTACATGCTTCAAGGAGGCAGACAAACTTAGATAAATGTATTTACATGCAGTGAAGCTGCTTCCATGAGGGAACAGGCTTCACCTCTGCTTCTCTCAGCTGCAGGCTGAGAGAGAGCATGCTGCTTCTTCAAAGGATGAGGCAAAATGGAGAGTGATCTTTGGGATGTTGTTCCCAGGTAAGACCACACCTACTTCTGGTTCCTGTAACTCAGTCCAGGTAAGCAGGAAGTTAAGCCTGGAGGACTGAGTTACCTTCATGTCCTCTCTAGGAGTGTTGTGTTTGGCTGCTCTGTGTTTACATCCCACAAACCCCTTCTCAGACGAACACAACATACAAAAATATACAACTTTATTCAACCACCCAGAGTCCCAGCTTGACACGTAGATTCTGGAAACTCTCTCTTGGGAGGGGCTTCGTCAGGATGTCCGCAGCCATCTCATTGGTGCAGCAGTATGACAGTTCCACAAGTCCATCCTGGACTGCCTGACGTATATAATGGTACCTCACACCTATATGTTTTGTCCTGGCAAGGAACTTTTCACTCTGTGTCAGTTTTATGCAACTCTGATTGTCCTCCAGCAAACTGACAGCTTGCTTTCTCACCAAACCAAAGTCCTTGATGAGTTCATCGAGCCAGGCAATCTCTCGGCACGCTTCCGATGCAGAAATATATTCAGCTTCTGTGGAAGATAATGCTACACAGTTCTGTTTATAACTGCCCCACACAACAGGTCCATCCCCAAACATAAAAACATGACCACTTGTTGATTTATAATCAGCATTATCCCCAGCCCAATCTGCATCAGTGTACCCCACCAACTTAGGGTCACTGACAGCTGGCAACCTTAATTTACAGTTCACTGTACCCTTCAGATAACGCACCACCCTCTTCACACCAGCCCAATCATGCTCAGTGGGAGAACTCACTTTCCTGCTAAGAATCCCCACTGCATTGGCTATGTCAGGTCTACATGTGGTAACTAAATACAAAAGTTTACCAATTACCGACCTATATTCACTGTTATCTGGCAACAGCTTCGAATCCTGCTGATTCTTCAGGAAGTCTGTGGCCATGGGCGTTGCAACTGTGTTTGCATCTTGCAACTGCATGCATTCAATCAGTTCATTTATTTTCTGTCGCTGGCTGAGAAGAAACGATCCATCTTCCTCTCTTTCCACCTGGATTCCTAGGTAGTACTTGACATCTCCTAGTTCTTTGACTCCCACCTCTTTGCTGAGGTGTTTCACAATTTGCACATAGTCTCTGTTATTAGATGTTGCGATAATCAAGTCATCAACGAAAGCCAATATATAAGAAAATTGTCCATTACTTGACTTACTGTACAAGCACTTGTCAGCGTTTCCTTGCTTGTATCCAAGTTGCACCAGCATACTGTGCAATTTCTGATTCCAAGCTCTAGCAGCCTGCCGTAATCCATAAAGTCCTTTTTCTAATTTGCATACTAGATGAGCCTCATTCGGTTTTATAAAACCCTTAGGCTGTTTCATATAAATCTGTTCTGTAATCTCGCCATGCAAAAACGCAGTCGAAACATCGATGTGATGCACGTCCATTTGCTTAGAGGCTGCTATGCTCAAAAGCATTCTCACGCTACTGTATCTTACAGTTGGTGCAAACGTTTCATCATAATCTTCACCATATTTCTGTGAAAAGCCTTGTGCTACTAGTCTTGCTTTGTAGCGTTGCACTTCCCCTTCTGACCCCTTCTTAACCTTGAAAACCCACTTGCAACCAATGGCTTTCTTACCCGGAGGTAGTTCTGTGAGGGTCCAAGTCTTGTTTTGATGCAGTGCATCCATCTCCTCCTGCGCGGCCTTCTTCCAGAGACTAGCTTCTGCAGTTGGCATCCGCTGAATCTCTTCCCATGTGGAAGGTTCCTGTGGTGACGCTGACCCTGCAAGGTAGGACAACCTTACCGGTGGAACACCTCTGTTGGTTCTGGATGAGCGTCTGACCTCTGGTTCTGGTTCCTGAACCGCATCAGCTTCTTCATCATCCTCCAACGCTGGCATGTCCCCCTCTGGATCCTCTTCGTCTCTGGAGCCGCCAGGATTCTGGTCCTCTGCGTCTTCTGGTGCATCACCTGTAGGGGGCGCTATGACACTAGAAGGCAGATTAGTACTTTGTGGGGTTACAGAAGGAAAGTGTATAAGTTCTTGAGTCCATTCTGACTCCTTGGAACAGTCAATGACAGTCTTCCTTGTGTCAACCTTTGCATGCTCATCAAAATAGATTGCATGTTGTGCGCTGACCTTACCAGTTCGTAAGTCCATCACTCTGTATCCTTTTCCTCCAGAGGCGTACCCAACCAGGATACCTGCCTGTGCTCTGGAGTCTAGCTTGTGTCTGTGTTCCTTGGGCACGTGATAGTAACACAGACTACCAAACACACGTATGTGTGACAAATTAGGCGTTCTTCCATGCCAAAGTTCAAATGGTGTGCGCTCTGCCCCCTTGGTGGGCAATCTATTCTGGAGATAAACGGCTGTATGGGCTGCATTTCCCCATAGCCTTTGGGGCAAGGATGCTTCCTTTAGCATGCATCTTGTCATTTCCATAATGGATCTGAATTTCCTTTCGGCTATCGAATTCTGTTGTGGGGTATATGCGACTGTGGTTACATGTATGATACCTTCCTTGGACATGAGATCTTGCATTTCACGTGAGCAGTACTCACCTCCATTGTCACTCATCAACACACCTGGAGCTCTCTGGAACTTGTTCTTGACCATGGCAATGTAGTCTCTGAACATTTCTACTGTCTCACATTTCTCTCTGATGAAGTATGCAACACAATATCTCGAAAAATCATCAAGAAATATCAATATATATTTGTTGTTTCCAAGTGATGGAACATTGATTGGTCCACATAGATCTGAATGCACAATGTCCAAAACTTTAGTACTTCTTTGCTCTGCACAACGTGGAAAAGAAGGTTTTACAGCCTTTTCAGTTATACAACTTATGCATTTTGTTGGAGCCTGGTTGTTGCTCCCTTTTACCTGCAAACCTCTTACAAGATCCTTCTTTTGTAGATCCAGAATGACGTTTCTGTCTCTGTGTCCCAATCTTCGGTGCCACAGCGTTAAATCTGCTTCATCCTTCTGGTTGGAATGGGCGACTTTTGCAGACTGCTTTTCTGAAACATTAAGCTCATAAACCCCATTTGTTAGTCTGGCTTCAGCATACACTTCACCATCTTTGGTCACACTACATTGTCCATTCTCAAATGTGATCTTGAAGCCTTTCTTGTCCAAAGCGGACACACTGAGTAAATTGCAGTTCAATTCTGGCACATACTGAACATCAGACACTCTGGTTCTAAAAGACTCATTATCTACATTGAATTCCAAATGCACAGAACCTGCACCTTCCGACTTCAAAATGCGGCCATCAGCTATTTCGATCTCAGATTCTTGATCATTTAATTCATTAAAATATCCTTTTACAAAACAGTAATGGGAGCTCGCTCCAGAATCTAAAATCCACGTATTATGCACATTTTCATAATTCTGGACAGCTAAACTCCTCTCTTGTAACAGCATGGAGCACTTAAATCTTTCCTTCCTTTCTGCCTTTTGCTGAAAGGTCTGGGAATTCTTTGCTTTAGAAGCATAATTACAGTCACCTCTCCTAGAGTTGCGCTCTTGAGAATCCAAGCTTTCTCTGCATTCCTCTCTTAAGTGGCTGATTAATTCATTAAAAGTCAGATCTTTTGTGTGATCCATTAGGCTTCTAAATGAAGAAAATGCTGGTCCTAGCGATGCTAGCAAGAAAGTCACCTTAGTCACTTCATTAAGAGCTTCAGGAGTGAGAGCAATTCTTTGCACAATCTCTGAAAAACTCTTAACATGCTCTGTGAACTGCTCTCTGGAGTTCATCTTTAACTTGAGCAATTTATCTAGCAAATGCCTGTAGGAGTTCTGTGTAGATGCTCCATAAATCCGCTCAATGTCTTTTAAAATCTGGGATGCATCATCCTCAATGTTTATTAAGGATAGATGCTCATCGCGAAGTGCACTTAAAATTATGTGCTTGGCTTCGCTATTCTTCCTTCCCCAGGCTTCAATTTTGGCTAAATCTTCTTCTTTATCTCCTGTAGGCTTTTCATCTTTTATAGCCTGCAGAACGTTCCTTGCACTCAGATATACCATTAAGCGTTGCTTCCAGTGCACAAAATTATGGTCGTTCAGCAGCATATAGTTTGGCCTTGCTTCACTATCAAAAGCTAGACTAGCCATCTTAAAATTCAAAAAGTTGAAAAAAATTTCAAAAATCCAAAAATTTGTCAAAAATTCCAAAAACAAAAACTCAAAAATGCTCAAAAATACAAAAAACTCAAATAAATCTTCACTGCCTCTGAGTACTGTAAACTCTGAGGGAGGGGAGGGGGATTAATCCCTTTTCAGCACAGTAACAAAAGAACAAAGACAAAGAAAACATGTGCTCACCAGGAAGTACTTTCAAAAAATCTAACTCAACTCAAAAATACAATCCAATGCAATCCTTCAAAAATACACAAAAATATGCAATACTGGGGCCAATAACCCTTTGTGGGAATGTTTAGGAGTGTGGATGAGTATATATTATTTATATATCTCAATCCCAGCTTGTGTGAGCAAGCTCCAAACTTAGCAGAGTTTACATTCCCTTTTAAAACACAGCAGAAAAACGTTTGCATAGGCTTGCTTAAGCCAGCTATATTCCTGGTATATTCCCCTTGTTCCCTCTTAAAAGTAGAAAGACACAATACTGATTATAAGATATAAAAGGAGTTTACTTACAGACATCCATGAGTTACAGTACATGCTTCAAGGAGGCAGACAAACTTAGATAAATGTATTTACATGCAGTGAAGCTGCTTCCATGAGGGAACAGGCTTCACCTCTGCTTCTCTCAGCTGCAGGCTGAGAGAGAGCATGCTGCTTCTTCAAAGGATGAGGCAAAATGGAGAGTGATCTTTGGGATGTTGTTCCCAGGTAAGACCACACCTACTTCTGGTTCCTGTAACTCAGTCCAGGTAAGCAGGAAGTTAAGCCTGGAGGACTGAGTTACCTTCATGTCCTCTCTAGGAGTGTTGTGTTTGGCTGCTCTGTGTTTACATCCCACAATTTCCTTAAGAATAGATAAGTTTGATCTTCTTGCAGTCCATGGGACTCTCAAGAGTCTCCTCCAGCACCATAATTCAAAAGCATCAATTCTTCGGCGATCAGCCTTCTTTATGGTCCAGCTCTCACTTCCATACATTACTACTGAGAAAACCATAGCTTTAACTATACGAACGTTTGTCGGCAAGGTGATGTCTCTGCTTTTTAAGATGCTGTCTATTTTTGTCATCGCTTTCCTCCCGAGAAGCAGACGTCTTTTAATTTCATGACTGCTGTCACCATCTGCAGTGATCATGGAGCCCAAGAAGGTAAAATTTCTCAATTCCTCCATTCCCCCCCCCCTTCTATTTGCCAGGAGGTGATGGGACCAGTGGCAATGATCTTAGTTTTTTTGATGTTGAGCTTCAGACCATATTTTGCGCTCTCCTCTTTCACTATGCTAACACTGCAAGCAGGGAATATTCTGACACGTACCATCAGGAATGGTACTAAATGAGAAGTATTTTGAGAGTTAACAAAACAAACAAACACAGAAACAGCCAGAAGGTTGTCAATCTGGATGCAATTAAGGAAAGGTCATAAATGTCTGGCCTGGGATTCAAAAGCCAAGGATAGTAACAAAACGGTTGGAGGTAGGGCAGCACTAGGATGGGAAAGCCACAGTGAGAAAGTAACAGTCCAGGTAACAGAATGAAACTATAGATATGGCTATATAAAAAGTTCCCAGGGAAGTATATAAAAACTACAGCAAAATGTAACATATACACACACAGGGAATGCTCTCCCCATTGAAGTTTGTCTGACACCATCTTTATCCTTAATTTGGATGGCTTTTAAGTGTTCATTTTAAGTATTCATATCACCAACATGCCTCAAAGTTATTCTCCAGAGTTGTGTGGGCAGGATTTGCTTGAGTAAGCAAATAGTTTGTATCAATTGTAGGGAAAGCACGGATCCTGTTGAATAAAGGATAAATGTACTGTGCAAGGTATCAGGGGGTGGGGTGGGGATATGAAGCCAGGTTTCTCAGCAGATTGATCTCTGTGCTTCAAGAGTGTCCCCTAGGCTGCAGTACCAGCAGGTTTGATTACACTCAGGCTGCATACACACTATACATTTAAAGCATGTGACTCACTCCATAGAATCCTGGGAACTGTAGTTTGTTAAAAGAGCTGAGAATTGTAGCTCATTGAGGGGGCAAACCAAAGATCCAGGATTCTGTTGGGGGAGTCACGTGCTTTAAATGTATGTACACAGCCTCAGTCAGCTGACCCCAGAGGTCAATCCCTGACTTCCAAGTCCCATAACTCTCTAGCATTAAAATTTGCTGAGCAACTTATCTCTGGTGGTGTAAGAATTGTGCAAAAACTCTTGTTTCTGCTCCTGTTTCCCGATAGCTGACTTGGAATGCAGCCCCCACCTTGCTGCTTGTTTGCCACTCTGCGATATTTCCTTTGCCAGATTTGGATTGCTCACCTCCTTCTTGCCCACTTGGACAACTGTCCCCAAATTTGTGTGCCTGTCCTTGACAGCCCAGAAGGACACACCATATGGGCAATAACACATCAGTCTTATCAATTCTGACTGCTGTGTCTATGTGCCGATCTGGTGTGTCCTTGCGATTTGACTTTCTCCTTGCTATATTTATGTGTCTGTCCATACACGGTTCTGTAATTAATTTTATTACATTTTATCCTAACCTTCATCCAAGGAGGTCAGGACAGTACACATGATCTTTCCTTTCAGAACAACCCTGCCACAGGTGAGGCTGAAAGAGATAGACAGAGACTGATTGGCATAGAGAGCCTGCCAGTTTCACAGCAGGCTGCAAGTTTCAACTTGGGTCTCTCCAAAGTCCAAAACTTGCCATTACATCATACTGGGAATGCAACATTTGTAGAAGGAATGTTCAGAACAATAGTGTTTCATCATCATAAATCAGTGCCTGCTGCAATTACTTTTTCAGCGAAAATGTCCCAGGTCTGGTGCACATGTAAATAATTTAATCACAGCAGTGGATTTCTTTAAACAACTGGCTTTGTCCTGCTCTTGATCTAGCTCCTGTATGGCACAACATTCGGCATTGGCATCTACATTAGAAGAAGATGATCTGTCAAGGCCCATGAAACATTTTCCTTTGGAAGCAACAGAGCAGAGGTGAATAACTTCAGGCCCAGGGGCCACATGTGGTTCTTCAGACATTTTTGTCTGACCCTTGGGGTTCTGCCTAGGGTAGGCCACATCCTCCCAGACCACATAACATTGGACCCTCCCCTGGAGAACTTACTTAACTGAAATAATGTGTCCTTGAACTGTGTTGATATATCTTGATGGTCGGGATAGAGAGGGGTAAATGCCTGGCCACACCCTCTTTTGCCACATACACCACAAGTGTGCAGCCCCCATGAAGAAATGTGGTCCCAGGACAAAAAAAAAAAAAGAATTCCCAGCCGGCAAGAGAGCTTACCTATGGGCAAGCATGCTTAAACTAGGTTCCCAAGCACACTTGACTAATGCACTACAGAAATATGTATTGTTGTTGTTGTTGTTCAGTCGTTCAGTCGTGTCCAACTCTTCGTGACCCCATGGTCCAGAGTGCGCCAGGCACACCTATCCTTCACTGCCTCTCGCAGTTTGGCCAAACTCATGTTAGTAGCTTCGAGAACACTGTCCAACCATCTCATCCTCTGTTGTCCCCTTCTCCTTTTGCCCTCCATCTTTCCCAACATCAGGGTCTTTTCTAGGGAGTCTTCTCTTCTCATGAGGTGGCCAAAGTACTGGAGCCTCAACTTCAGGATCTGTCCTTCTAGTGAGCACTCAGGGCTGATTTCTTTGAGAATGGATAGGTTTGATCTTCTTGCAGTCCACGGGACTCTCAAGAGTCTCCTCCAGCACCATAATTCAAAAGCATGAATTCTTCGGCGATCAGCCTTCTTTATGGTCCAGCTCTCACTTCCATACATTACTACTGGGAAAACCATAGCTTTAACTATATGGACCTTTGTCGGCAAGGTGATGTATTTGCTTTTTAAGATGCTGTCTAGGTTTGTCATTGCTTTTCTCCCAAGAAGCAGGCGTCTTCTAATTTCGTGACTGCTGTCACCATCTGCAGTGATCATGGAACCCAAGAAAGTGAAATCTCATAATACAGAAATATGTATTATGGCTTTAAAATATGTATACAGTTGTACCTTGGATCCTGAATGCCTTGCAAGTTGAACGTATTGGCTCCCAGACGCTGCAAACCTGGAAGTGAGTGTTCCAGGTTTTGAACGTTCTTTGGAAGCCGAATGTCCGACGGGGCTTCTGTGGCTTCTGATTGGTTGTAGGAGCTTCCTGCAGCCAATCAGAAGCCATGCTTTAATTTCCAAATGTTTTGGAAGTCGAACGGACTTCCAGAATGGATTCCGTTTGACTTCCAAGGTATGACTGTATAAGAATGTATAGGAAGGAGAAGGAGGAGGAGGAGGAGGAGGAGGAGAAAAAAATTAAATTTCAAACACAACATCAAGTTAAAACTAAACAACAACAACAACAACAACAACAAAGAATTTGTACAGAGGCGGTTTTTTCCTTCAAAAAACAAAAACAAAAAACACCACTGATAGGAGCTCATGTAACAGCAAGTACATTTGTTGAATGGAGTGTAAAATTTCTGTTCCAGATCAAGGTCATGGCTGGAAGTATTGTTCTGCTGTCATGAGTTGACTGAGGATAAGAGCTATACAATAGTCTAATATTGACATATTCCACATAAAGGTTTTGTGCAGAACTGCTAAGTGGCTCAAAACTAAGGGAAGGGTGCAAGTGGCAAGGAAAGATGGGAGAAATCCTAAAGAAATTTAATGACTGTGGAGGAGGAGACAGTTATGTCTGAGCAGCTCTATGATTGCAACTTAAGGGAAGAGAAATGTTTCGTTTTCGGTGCTATAGTGAAATCAGCCTGAGCTGTCTGCTATGTTATCACTTCTCTGCAAGGGCAGGATTTTAAACTCCCCAAAATAACTGCAGATTTGGAAGACCCTAACCAAGGCTCACTGTTGAATGAGAGAATCATATAAAATACTGTTCACATTTCTGTCATACCAGATCAGAATAGGGGTAAGTTCAGTTGTTGCACTGAGTCTTTTTGACAGTGGTTAATAACAGATTATTCAGATGTCAGGACATGGACACACACACACACACACACACACACAGAGAGAGAGAGACAGAGAGACAGAGAGAGAGAGAGAGAATAAATTGCCCATAACAGAAAGGGCTTTATAAGCCTGTCAGATAGTGCTGGCTTGTGCCCTTGAAGCTGGCAATTGGCAATTATTTCCTTTAGAAAATGTTTGGCCAAGATTCTCTTGATAAATATATATGTCAATGTTTCATTCTTTCCTGAGCCTAACATTAAAGCTGTGTGTTCTACCAATTCATTAGTCATATGAAAAAAGACTACTCTAATGAGATTTGACTATTTTACTTCCATATAAAATTAGGCTACATATTCTTGTGTTATTAGGAAATGGTGTGTCAAAGGACTCTGGGATGTTGTCATGGTTCTCTTGCTCCAGGGCAAGGCTTATTATGTGTGTCTCTTGGTTTTGTGGTGGAATTATGCATGGGAATATACATATGCAGCCAAATATTTGACTGGTCACATACCACTGAGTCAGTATGTGAAATTTGACCCCTTCCTGCTTCCCTGTTTCTCTCTCTCCTCTAACTCTCAGTCTCCTAACTTCTTATCCTATCCTATCAATCTCACATAGCACCGCTTGTCCCTAGGTCTTGCATAAATCAAATAACAGAAGAAGACCCCCCCCCCCCGCTGAATCAGGCCAAAGGACCATCTAATCCAACATCCTTATTCCTTAAATGGCTAAACAAATGCCTATGGCAGTGGTTTTCAACCAATGTGCCATGGTACCCCGGGCTGCCTTGAATGATGGTCAGGGGTTCTGTGGGCAACACTGGCCTCTGTCCCTCTTCCCTTCCCTCTGATGCCCTCTCATGCCTCTGCCTCCTGAAGGCTTGCACAGCTGTTTATTTCAGCAGCCCTGGCTATAAGCTCCACACATGAATGGTGCCTCTAAGAGGCACATCTCTTTGGGGCAGGGGAGGCAGGCAGCTCAGAGACCAGGGACAGCAGCAGCTGCTGCCCAGAAGACTCCCAAGGAGAGGGAGAGGAGGGGAGGCTGAGGGAACACTCCACAAGGGAGGATGTTTGAAGAAGGGTGAGAGGCTGCCTGCTCTGCAGGCAAGGGATGACATAATTGGGCTCCTGAGCCCCACAGGGGTGCAGCAGAAAGAAGGTAGTTGGTTAAGGGAGCTGTGGACTCCAAAAGGTTGAAAACCTCTGGTCTGTGGGAAGCTCACAAGCAAGACCTGAGTGTAACAGCATCTCTCCCCAGTTGTGATTCCCAATAAAAGGTATCATGTAGCAAAGTGGGAGTAGAACATCGCTGTTGTGGAAGTTCTCCAGGGACTGGGTAGATGAGGAGGAGTGGTGGCTGCCAGTTGCCCGGGTAGCACCAGGGAGTGACACTGGGGAGGAGGGAGGGAGATTTTGAGCCTGGCTCAGACTGGTGAGGCAGGAAAGAGCAATCCACAGGGGGGGAACATCAGGGAAGCTATGATGGCTATGCTCTGCCTCCACTGTTGGAGATAGTGTACTTCTGAATAGCAGTTGCTGGGAATTACCAGTAGAGAGAGTCTACTTGATGTCCTGCTTTCAGGCTTCCCATAAGGCTGGCCATTGTGAAAACAGGGTGCTGGACTAGATGGGCCACTGGCATAATTCAGCACGCTCTTCTTATGTTCTTATAAAATATGGTAATGAAGGTTGATATAGAAATGTTTTAAATAAACAAAAACACTTAAACAACAAAAAGTTAATTATGACCAGTCTGTAGTTTCCCAGATCCACCAGTTCCAGAAAGGGAAGGCTCCACACTGGCAGGGGAAGGCACCAGAACTGGTGCTATGGCAGGAGGTATGAATGCTGGGGCACCCAATATTGAAGGGGCAAGGGTGCTCCTCTGACATGCAGCTCAGACTATTCCTGGGATCCAGATCACTATCTTTCAGGCCTCTGAACTCCTCCCGGGATCAGACACTTCTGGGGGCCCCAATTCCACCTTCCCCATCTTGCTGGGATGCTCCCCTGGATTCCCCAACTCCAATTCTCTGAGAACTTTCCATTTCTCCTTGGGACCCTGCCATCCCCTCCATGACACCTCTGCAGGCCTCGTGACAGTGCTAGCAGTCCAGCCACATTTCTCATGGCAAAAAGTTCTCTCTAGTCACTAAAGTACTGTATGAATTTGAATATGCAAAAGAAGACTCCCATTAAGAATTGCTTTGTTAACACCATCCCCTCTCTTTGGTGTCAAATATGTTGTGAGATTACTCTGATGTGGAGAGTTTTGGAGAAAGACATTAAATGGTTGGGTCTGTTAAATTTGAGAACCAAAGAGCCTCTAACTTCTTGTTTGTGAGCCTCAATAGATGATAAATTTTCGGCAACATTGTATTGTTGCTAGAGGTCAAAATATATTTGCCGTGATTAATGACTGAAGTATGCATATCGGCTCTTTATTGTTAGCACATTACTGGGGTCACTTCATAATTTAAATACCAGTAGAGACTAAAGAACTCTTTCAGCTAAGCATGCATTAAGTCCTCTTGCTTAATTTTGGCCTAAGGGCTCAACCCTGCAGACATGCATAATCACAGGAGTGTCTGCCTTCCTTACTCACCCACCCACCCACCCACCAGCATAAATGAGGCTGAACTTTACATTTAGGGAGGAAAATCTCCTTCATGAAGAGAAGTTGGTGTCACATCCCATGTGCTGTTAAGCTGAGCTAAAGGCTTTCAGCTTTCTTTCTTGCCTTTGTTTTTTCATTTTTACCCAGCAACTTTGATGCAAAGTTTTCTTTTGAGATTCAGCAAAAGGGAACATCACAATTGCCCTCCAGTGCATTGTTCCTCTCTTTTATAGCACAAGTGGTTCATTAAAGATTTAAATAAAGTGGTCTCAAGGCTGTCTGTACTAAGAAAATGCCAGCTGTGCAATTTTTTTTATATTTTAATTAAATGAAAAGAGGGGAACCCAATCAATTCTTTAATAAAGTTGGAGAAGGCTGTCATTTGTGAACAGAGACCTTCTAAACCAAATGCAACTACTGTATGTCTGAAATTATAGGCTTCATAAACTGAAATATAGCCATTTAAAGATAAATACTTGCTTGTTTTATAGTTTGCAAATGATAAATGGAATTTACTAACAAAGCCCAAAAGTGATTTATTTATTTTTAAGTCACAGAATGCACTGTAAAAATAATTATGTCATATTAAATCCAGTGAGAAGGCTTGTATATTTTGTCTGTTGGACTCTACCACCTGGGGATACATTATACTAAAGGTTTGTCTTAACAGCATAGTAATTTGGCCATTATTCATACTCTTTTATGTGAACAGAGATCTGTCGGTACTCATGAGTTTCCATCATCAGCATCATTATTATCATCACCATCAGTCATGTTTATATTTATTTAACCGTTCTGGCAAGGGCTGGCATTCCAGTGTTAAATACAAGCTTTGTACGAAACTCTCAGTAAACACTTGAGGAATGATGTCTACCTATGAGTCACATAAAGTAATCTGGATGTTTGCAAATTTCCTAAATGTGCCACTTATAGTCATTAAAAGTCTAGCCTAAGAAGCTTCTTCTTCTTCTTCTTTCAGTGATTCTTCTCCCCTCCAAACCTGGAAAATTAGCATTGACACATTTTTATGATGTATTTGTTGCTGCTCCGATTGAACAGTGAAAACCACGAGAAAGAAGTTATCCCGAAATGGGATTGTAGATAGTGCGTTCAATGTCCTTTAAACCCTTTAAGACAGAATCCTTTTGTCAAATCGTGTGAGCAATAGCTCTTTAACATTCTAAACCTGCTATGGCTGCTGGAGCAGTTTATCATGAAAGAATAGAAAAGAGCCCCTGGCATATCAGGAAAGAAAGAAAAAAAGAGAGAGAGGAAAAATCCTAGGCTCACAGACAGTGCATTGTGTAACCAGGGCTTAAAGAGGCTGCCGTTAGGTATATTTCATAATATGAAAAGACAGGCTGATTTTGGCCCCCTCGCCTAGTGGGATCAGTCCTGTCAGTGCCATTTATTTGCAATCCCCCGTGATTTCTGTATCCCACAACCCTTTTGCATAAAAATGAACCATAAAGGCAGTCAAAACACCTGCTTTACTGACAGGCCCGATTAATGCTTTGATTTATTTCTCAAAGTGAGAGCTGGTCTGCTGTTCCCGGGGCCTCGAGTTGGCGTGTAATTCATCAGAGTTTGAAGGTCTTCTTTTCTGTGTCCCTGTACTTCAGCTGTGGGTGTCATTGTACCTGCCTGTAAGTTCTGTTAACCCCAAGAACTCCCAACCCAGCTGGAAGCCGAGGGAGTTTTAATCAATATTGGTTCAAGCACCACAGTTCAAGTTATTAAGTGACAGTAAATTATTGGACTAATTTGAGAGGCCTACAGCTTACCCAGGGCTGCATTTCTCAGCATTCAGCTTGGAACAGAAGTCCCTTGGGAGAAGCTTTACCAGATGGAAAGGAATATTATCATTCACGATCGTTCACTACAAATTTACTCTTTCCCATAGCTGAAAAACATGACATTTGACATCTGTGTTTTATGATACAGAGAGGACCCTGCATTCCAATCCAGTGAAAATTGTTTTCTCTCTCTGCCTCCCCCTCTCTCTCACACACTGTGGATAGTATTCAATGACTAGACCCACTAATATATATATATATATATATATATATATATATATATATATATATATATATAGAGAGAGAGAGAGAGAGAGAGAGAGAGAGAGAGAGAGACTAAGTTGGCTCCATTGATTTCAATAGGTCTACTTAGAGTTGAATGCCACTATATGCTTTCAAGGAATTGCACTGCACTCAACAACTACATTCACCCAAAGGCTACAGATTAGCCTAGTACCTGGAAGATAAGGACAGAGCTGCAAAGGTTTCAAAGTGTGCTTAAAATAATTGATCAATTACCTTCAGTAGGAAGCACCCTTGGTGCTGCAATTTAAAAGGGAAGGTGTGTGTGCCCTTTTAAAATTGAAGGTACTAAGCACCAATCCACACTGTACAGAGTAGGCATGCCATACATACATTACCAGGTGCATTGTGAATACCATATAAAGTGTGAAAGGGAGACATGGCAAGGAAACAGCAATTATGTTGATTCTTAGTGCATGTTATGAGAACATGAACTCTGTTGGATCAGAGAAATGGTCCATTTAATCCAGCATCTCTTCCCAACACTGGCCAGCCAGGTGCTTCCTGCAAATTACATTTTGATTTCTTCTCCTCGTCCCTTGATGTGCCTATGCTGTTCTTTATCCATTTCCTGGATGTTATATATATATATATGAAGGTGCCTTTATTTTTGACACAGGAAAGAGGTGCTAATTAAATACTATTATAGTAATATTAGTAGCAGGGCTTTGTAAGATTTCTACTCTTGGAGTAGTAAGCTGTTCAGGATATTTTAAAAGAGAGAATGTGATATAGACAGCTGTGTACTTCCCATTTTGTGAAGACTGAAAAAAGTGGAGGGGAGGAGGGAGGGAGGAAAGGTATATGGTAAAGATTGCTAAGCAGGTAGACACAGTGCATAAACAGATTTAAAATGTCTTTAAAAGGATAGTAAAAAATTAGTAACTGCAGAGAGGGATGAGCTAAATGAGACATGGGACTTGTTTAAAGAAATACTAAATTTCATGCTAAAGATTTCTGAGGGATTCTTTGCTAACTTAAGTGCACACCATGGGACAAATATATCAGGTAGCTGTTTTTTTCTCCTAGTTTCCCTCTTGCTTTATGGAATTCCTGTTTATTTCAAATCTCTATCCATTGCATTCAGGTATGATTGAGCCTATCCTTCAATGGTCTAGATGGAAACACCATTCTATCTGAATCTTCAGCTGTGCGAAACTTTCTTCACAAAATCCAGAGTAAGAGACCTAGTTCATCTTGGAAGGTATTAGAAGCTTTAAGGGTCATCTTGCTTGAACTTGAAAAAAATATGGCATGTATAAAAAGGCATCTGTGCCAAGCATCTTCAAATGATGTGTGTTACATTGTACTGTGCCGGGCATGGCCAAACTTGGCCCTCCATATGTTTTGTGACTACAATTCCCATCATCCCTGACCACTGGTTTTGTTAGCTAGGGATGATGGGAGTTGTAGTCCCAAAACACCTGGAGGGCCAAGTTTGGCCATGCCTGTACTATGCGGTTAAGAGTTTTAAAATGGTTCTCTGAGCCTATATTCTCTCAGAAGTAAATTGGTACATCATAGGACCATATGAAGAAGGCTGTCAGATCAAATCAAAGGTGCATCTAGTGCAGCATTCTGTTCTCATAGTGACCAAGCAAATGCCTAGGGGAAGCCAGCAAAGAGGTCATGAGTGCAATTGTACTCTCCTCACATGGAAGATTAAGTACATGGAAACCTTATCCCCCATGGATTTGTCTAATCCCCTCCTAAGCCATCTGAGTTGCCAGCTATCACTACCTCTTTATGGACTTTTACAGTTTCATATAGTTTATGCCCTGTATGAGACATCTGGGTATAGGGCGGTATATGAATTCAGCAAATAAATAAAATAAATATATAAATTTGTGCAGGATCTTCCACCATTCAGCTTTATTGAATAATGCAAAAAGGTGACAAACTATCCATTTTACCTTAGTGAGGACCTCACTTGGAAAATCAACGTAACTCAGGTGGTCAGAAAGGCCCAACAGAGACTCCATTTCCTCAGGGTCTTGTGAAAGAATAATGTTAAACAACAACTGATGAACTCCTTTTACCGGTCCACAATAGAAAGTGTCCTTTCATATTGTATCACAGTGTGGTATGCTGGCCTGACAGCCACAGACAGTAAGTCTCTACAAAGGGTGGTGAATACAGCACATGATATCATGGACTGTCCCTTGAGTCCGCTAGATGACATCGCAAGGGATCATTGCCTTAGGAGAGCGAGAAAAATTCTCAGGGATGACCCACACCCCGACCATCACCTCTTTAATCTTCTACCCTCGGGGAGGAGATATAGAAGTATAATCAGCCGTACCAACAGGCTAAAAAATAGCTTCTATCTGTGGGCAGTTAGGCTGTTGCATGTAAAATAACATAGCAAAATTGACTTGCGAGATGGTGTGTTGTTCGATAAGAGATTGAGTGTTGGGGGGGGAGGCTCGTTTAATTTCATTGTACACAGGTTGCACAATGACAATAAAGGTATTCTTATTCTTATCAAACTCATGACCTTGAGATTAAGAGTTTTATGCTCTACTGACTGAGATTATACCCCATGGCTGCCGTCTTCCAGCAGCTCCTTCCCCAGTTAAGGTATGGCTTTGAAGAACTAATCATATGGTTGCTGTCCCACCCCAGTGATCTCCTGGGTCATCTTATAATAAAGACCATGACATTATGCTAACACAGTGTTTTTTGCAGCCAATTGACCATTTATTTGCAGCAACCCACGGGTGGGGCTTCTTACTCCTGTAACTGGTTAATTAAGACCATGACAGAATGGACGAAATTCTTTATGTACAAATGACTTCATTCAAAAATATGATATGGATGAACTTGAAAGCTACTGCTGAAATGCAGTTGCAGTCAAAAGGAGCAACTAAACGTTTTTTAAAAAATTATTTAGTTATACATGCTCCTTTACTTTCATACAATTTAATTTGACGTGGCTTTGGGTTTAAAGCTTATGGAAAACAACAGCATATATTCAATAATTCATGCTCTCTAATTAAACCCTGCTGATTGTGGCTAAATGGAATTTTTTACTTTGCAGGAAATGTGTTATTAGTGCTTTCTACAACAAAAATAATTTGTCAAGAAATTACAGTGTTGGAGTCGGCAAGTTTGTATGTGACTTTTTTATGTGAATGTCATTGGGCAAAGACAGGAATTCATTTTGGATTTTCAGTTTGATATCTCCTTAATTTAGCCAATGGCATGCCCTCCAAATGTTGTTGAAATACAACTACCATCAGCCTCAATCCGCCTGGTTAAATGTAAGAGACTATGGGAGTTGTAGTGGTGTCTTTATGATATTTGGTTTATTTACACATGTATACAACTTACGAGCCTTTGATGGACCAGTTCACAGCATTAACACCTCAAAAGGGTGGTGCTTCTCCCTTGGATTCAAACAGAAACCAACCATTGTGCTGTCCCTCTGGCTTTACAGCTTGTTGTTTTGCTTCTCAGTAACATCACTGCCTCAAAACTCTAATTCAAACTCTGGCTTTGTCTGTTGAGGAAGGGGCCCCCACCCATTTGACATTTTACACCAAGCCCCTCAATCTTTTTTCTTTTTCTTTTAATGGTCCATCACCTAGACCATCACCTCAACACAAGTAGCCTGTCTTATATCTTAACACTTGTTGGGTTCAGGGGTTTAGAGGAGCCTAGCACCCAGCTTAACACCACAAGCCTTGAAAAATTCTAACACTTGCTAGATCCAGGGATTAGAGGAGTCTGGCACCCACAAACTCATAACAGTATAAAGGTTGCAAGCACAGTTCCCTTTGGAGGAGAGATGACTTCAGTGAAGACTTTGCTGGCTCATTAGGAGTTTTGGAACATGTTTTACCAGTATGCTAGATCAGAATATGCTAGCCACTGTAGGATATCCATGCACTGGTGACCTTGAGAATGGATTACTGCAGTGCACTCTATCCAGATACTGCAGAATGCAGTGGGCAGGTGGCTGACAGCATGTGGCATTTGCTACTCATATGCTACCAGGCCAAGTTTCAATATACAAAGCTCTGAACAACTTGGATCCAGGATATCTGAAGGATCATCCTCAGGCCTTATATCCCAGCTTGATCACTTAGAGCACTTAGATTCCCTGGAGGAGTGCTGTTAGTTTGAGAAGTCTGACTAGCTTCAAGTGGAAGTCAGGCATTTACTGTCACTGGTCCAACTTCAGATTGATTTTTTTTTTAATGCTCATAGTAGCTGTTTACACTTTTCAGATGAGCCAGTCATTTTGATTATTCTGTATTGCTTTCATGATGCTTTATGCTTTCTGTGTTTGGGGATCTTGTACACAGCCCTGGTATTTCTGCAAGAGGGTGGCCTATACATAATTTAATAAATAAAGAGGTAAAGGGGTAAAGGTTTTGGAGCCACCTTTATTTCCTCTCACTGATTATTTTTTAATGCAATTATTTTATGTGCAGGTAACTCTATAACCAGAGTCTTAGTGTGGTTTACATCTGGTTCACACTGATTCCCCCAATATTGAGGTGTACAGAGCCATGCCTGATGTCATGTATTTAAATTGTATTTTACTAACCGTATTTACTAACTACAGTAGGAACCTGTGGTCCTCCAGATGCTGGTGGAAGACCACTCCCTTTAGCTCCAGTTATTATGGTCCAGGATCAGGAACAATAGCAGTTGTAGTCAATTCCTAAACAAGGGAATACAGGTGATAATAAAAAAATAGAATATCCTGGAAAAGTACATTTATTTCAGGAATTCAACTTAAAAGGTGAAACTAACATATGAGATAGACTTATGACATGCAAAGCGAGAGATGTCAAGCCTTTATTCGTTATAATTGTGATGATTATGGCGTACAGCTGATGAAAACCCCAAATTCACAATCTCAGAAAATTAGAATATTAAACGAAATCAACAAAACAAAGATTGCAAATAGAACAATATTGGACCTCTGAAAAGTAGAAGCATGCAAAAGGTTTGGGCCCCTTTTGCATCAATTACTGTCTCAATGTGGCGTGGCATGGATGCTATCGGCCTGTGGCACTGCTGAGGTGTTATGGAAGACCAGGATGCTCCAATAGCAGCCTTCAGCTCATCTGCATTGCTCGGTCTCATGTCTCTCATCTTTCTCTTGGCAATGACCCATAGATTCTCTATGGGGTTCAGATCAGGCGAGTTTGCTGGCCAATCAAGCACAGTAATCCCATGGGCATTGAACCAGGTTTTGGTACTTTTGGCAGTGTGGGCAGGTGTCAAGTCCTGCTGGAAAATGAAGTCAGCATCCCTATAAAGCTCGTCTGTGGAAGGAAGCATGAAGTGCTCCAAAATCTCCTGGCAGACAGCTGCATTGACCCTGGACTTAATGAAGCACAGTGGACCAACACCAGCAGATGACATGGCTCTCCAAATCAACACAGACTGTGGAAACTTCACACTGGACTTCAAGCATCTGGCATTGTGTGCCTCTCCATTCTTCCTCCAGACTCTGGGTCTTTGGTTTCCAAATGAGATGCAAAAGTTGCTCTCATCAGAAAAGAAGACTTGGGACCACTGAGCAACAGACCAGTTCTTTTTTTCTTTAGCCCAGGTAAGACGCTTCTGACATTGTTTCTTGTTCAGGAGTGGCTTGACAAGAGGAATACGACATTTGAAGCCCATCTCCAGGATCAGTGGCGGAGTAAGGCTCCGCGGTACCCGGGGCGGCAAAGGAAACGCCCCGGGGGTGGGGCGTCGTGACATCACATTGTGACGTCATGATGCTCCGCCCCCAGGGCGTTTCCGGGGGTGCCGGCGCCGCTTCTGCAGCCCTCTTTTAAGCCGAAGAGCTCGCTTTTAAGCTCTCCGGCTCAAAAGGAGGCTGTGGAAGCGGCGATCCGATGACAGAGTGCGCCTGCGCGTGCAGGCGCACTCCGTCGTCGGGCCGTGCGCTGCCGCTCCCAGGGTGACGGAGGGAGCGGCAGCGCGTGGGAATGGTGGGAGGGGCTGCCTCTTGTCACCCCCACGTGCCGCCGTTCGCTCCGTTGCCCCAGGAGCAGCAGCACCGCACACACCGTGCGCTGCTGCTCCCGGGGGGACGGAGCCAGCGGCAGTGCGTGGGGCTGACAAGCGCCGGCCCCTCCTACCACTCCCCACGCTGCCGGTCACCCCGGGAGCAGCAGCGCTGCACGGACGGGGTGCTCCCTCGGCCGTGCGCTGTTGCTCCTGGGGTGACGGAGGGAGCGGCAGCACTTGGGAATGGCGGGAGGGGCTGCCGCTTGTCACCCCCATGCGCCGCCGCTCGCTCCGGTCACCCCGGGAGCAACAGCGCACGGCCGAGGGAGCACCCCGTCCGTGCAGCGCTGCTGCTCCCGGGGTGAGCGGCGTTGCCTGGGGAGTGGCGGGAGGGGCGCCGCTTGTCGCCCCCACCCGCCGCTTCTCGCCCCCACCCGCCGCTTCTCGCCCCTGTCGCCCGGGGGTGTACCGCCCCCACCGCACCCCCCTAGCGACGCCCCTGTCCAGGATTTGTCTGTGTGTGGTGGCTCTTGATGCACTAACTCCAGCCTCAGTCCACTCCTTGTGAAAGTCCCCAACACATTTGAATGGTCTTTTCCTGACAATCCTCTCCAGGCTGCAGTCATCCCTGCTGCTTGTGCACCTTTTTCTTCCACACTTTCCCCTTCTGCATAACTTTCCAGTAATGTGCTTTGATACTGCACTTTGGGAACATCCAACTTCTTCTGCAATTACCTTTTGAGGCTTTCTCTCCTTATGGAGGGTCTCAATGATGGTTTTCTGCACAACTGTCAGGTCAGCAGCCTTTCCCATAATTATGATTCCTACTGAACCAGACTGAGAGACCATTTAAAGGCTCAGGAACCCTTTGCTGGTTTTATGGATTGAGTACTGCACCTTTTCACAATATTCTAATTTTCTGAGATTGTGAATCTTCACAATATTCTAATTTTCTGAGATTGTGAATTTGGTGTTTTCATGAGCTGTACACTATAATCATCACAATTATAACAAATAAAGGCTTGGCATCTCTCGCTTTGCATGTCATGAGTTTATCTCATATGTTAGTTTCACCTTTTAAGTTGAATTCCTGAAATAAATGTACTTTTCCAGGATATTCTAATTTTTTTGAGTATCACCTGTATGTTTCTTAGCTCAGTGCTATAACGGGGAAATGCCTATTATTCTATGTGGAATTGAAATGGTGAATAAAGGTTTTAAGAGTGGGCTATTAATAGGAAGTGCCTCAGCAGATAGGCCAATATAAAAGCAATTAAGTATTTATTCCTCTCTAACATTCGGAAAGGCTCTTAGACATCAGGGATCACTAAACTCAAACACAAGTATAATTTTTTATTAGAATCAGCATGAAAAACTGCCCTTTTACAAATACATTCCTGTTCTGCTAAATTCCACCCCCCCAATGTTTCATTACAAGGATATAAATTGCACTAGCACGACATAACCTCTTCAAGTTGTTGCCTTATATCTGTTCCCACAAATAAAATGAAAGCTCGTATCATTTTAATGATGGCACACTTTTAATTGTCTTTCTCAAAGCCATGTAGCCTATTATGGATTTTGAACAGAAAGGGACTTGTGTTGAATAAGCCTAAAAAGGAATTCTAAAAATAATTTTTCCCTCCCAATCTCTTCCTGCATAGGAAAATGTTATTATAGGTCTTAATTAGAAACATACTTTTGGAGAGGGAAGCTGCAAAACGTAATGTTAGCCAGCTGAAGAACAGAGACAAGCTTCTTTGCTCAGTCTACAATCTGATGAAACAACAAACCTCTGTAAATGAATTATTCAAGGCCATGTTCATATTATTCAGTCCTACTGATACAGACCTTTAAAAACCTGGAATCCATTTTGTAAACTTCTCAAACTTCTCATTAGATTCCCCCCCCCCCGAGCTGCTGAGAAGAGAAAGCATTTATTCACAGGAAGCAGACTGCCATTAATTATGTGTAAGCATTCCTACCCTCAATTCTTCTTTTTAGGGAGTTGTTCTTTCTACCCCAACAACCACAGAACAATGAAGATATGTAAGGAGGCTGAGGGAGAACACTTTGCCCATAATTGCTGCACCAGCTTCTCCTGACATATGTGTTGTGGCATCAAGGCCACATCCACACCATATATTCAGTGCAATCTTATACCACTTTAACTATCATGGCTTCCTCCAAAGAATCCTGGGAACTGTAGTATGTAAAGGGTGTTGAGAGTTGTTTGGAAACAACTATTCCCTTCACAGAGTTACAGTTTTTTGAGTGGTGTAACAATCCTCCTTCCCAGGGAATTCTCGGAAATGTAGCTCTGTGAGGGGACTAGGGTCTCCTAACAACTGTCAGCACCGTTAACAAACTACATCCCAAGGATTATTTGGAGGAAGCTGTGACTGTTAAACTGGTATAAGAGTGCTTTAAAACATGGTGTGATGTAGCTCAAGAGTCTTAATTTGATAGGGAAGAAAGCCCACCCCTAGAATTTTGGTTAGCAAACAAATGCTACAGAATGGAGGGCTCTCTAGTCCAGCCTCAGAAAAATGGGGAAGGTATATTAAAACTTTGTGAATAGTTAGCAAAAGTTTAAAACTTACCGCAACACTTCCTAACTGTGGAAGTCAGTTATTACTTTTCCACCAGCAGATTAAAAAGTTATGATGCAGAACCTCTTGGATTAGTGGACAGGGTTCCATGGATTGGGTGCTGTTATCTCTTTTTCCGCCAACATATCTTGCAGGCTGTGAATATTCTATTCAAGTCTACTTCAGAATTAAGCATAGCCAGAGATCAGATGCTCAAAATATATTATGCATGCTTAGATCTCTCTGATAGAAACTATTCAGGAGAAACTTTAAATCTATGATATGTGCTCCATTGCACTAGTGAACAGGTTCCTACTTCATCCAGATTCTTCAGTGTGAAATTGTGGCTCCAGATTCCAATACTGTTGTCTAAATTCAAAAACAACCTTATTGGGGGAATTAGTAATAACATTTATTGCAGTCTAATATTAAATAAAAGGCATATCTTAAACAGCCTTTTGTGCAGTAGTCTGAAATCTGGTTATTGGGGTCAAATTATTCATTGTATGCAACTAAATGCCTGTTTTTGCTAGAAAACCTATTTAGAAGCAAGTTAAATTGAAGGGAGAAGCAGCAGAGAGAGTGCTTAATGCTTCCCCTGTCCAGCATTTCCACCTCCTAAATTGCCATCCCCAAGCTGCTTTTTCCCTTGTGGAGTCTAAATGAACATCTGATCTCCTAAAGCCTTTCTTGGGACCCTACAGGTGAAAGGTGGATGGCCTGGGGAAGTGGAGAAGTGGCAGATGGGGAGAGAACTAAATGCCCACCATAACTGAGTTCAGTTTCGGAAAATGAAAGGTGGGCAGATCAATTAACTAAAACTGCAGTAAAGAACAGTAGAGGAAAAAGTTGACATATGAGAAGACATGGTAAAATTACATAGATTTTGTTTCTCAAGCAAAGCCAACTAATGAAAGGGTGAAAGACATTTCCTTATGGACCATTGCAACATAGAATGAAAGCTTAGTAGACAACTTTAGGAAATCTTAAAAATTATCATATCCCCCCCCCCGATCAAGTTTCCCCTTGTAATAATTTGTCTAATTTGGACTACTGATTAGAAATATTAAAGTTACAATGTGAACATAGAGAACCAAATAGCAAATATTTATCACCATCACTTTAATACTTTTTCTTAAATATGGAAAGCAAAGGCAGCAGATATAAGAAAAAAATTATTTGGCAAGAAGGTTTGTGGTTTTGCTTGTTCCGCTGTAGAAGTCTATAGGAGTTGCAGCGCAGCACGTATAATGCAAAGCAGGCCTGTATCACACACACAAAAGCCTCTTTCTCATGACATGGCCATATCTAGTGAATGCCTAGAGTGGTGATTGTGCCTTCTGAACTCAGCTCATTCTGACACAGGTTCTAGCAACCTAATCCCTTCCTTTTGAATGCAGGTAACCAGGAATTCTGCAAATGCCAGGTCCCAATCTCACACACATAAGGGTAAAAAGCTGCCTAGAATGCAAAGGCTCTTTTTTTGGGGGGGGGGGTGAAATAGTAGCAAGATCAGGTTGGAAATGGGGACAGGGGCAGGAAAGGGGAGACTTATCAAAAAGGAGACATTGCTCCAAGAGCTCATCAATTTTACCTGCAGCAAATTCTGTAAGTTGACTTTGTATTGTGCGAAGAGGTAATTCAGGGGTCAGCAAACTTTTTCAGCAGGGGGCTGGTCTACTGTGCATCAGACCTTGTGGCAGGCCAGACTAATTTTTTTTGGGGGGGGGGGGAATAAAATGAACGAATTCCTATGCCCCACAAATAACCCAGTGATGCATTTTAAATAAAAGCACACATTCTACTCATGTAAAAATACACTGATTCCCGGATCATCCGCAGGCTGGATTTAGAAGGCGATTGGGCCAGATCCGGCCCCCGGGCCTTAGTTTGCCTACCCATGAGGTAATTCATTTTGTCTCCCACCAATAAGGTTCTTTGGATGACCCTAGATCTATTTGGCATTCAGTTTACTCATGTGACACTAAATCCTATGAGGAAGGCAGGGATGTATTGTCTAGCCCCACCCACTGCATTGCATCACTGTTCCATTGCACACTGTCCTCCATGAGCACTGCAATGAGGAGCCACCATACTTCCCTCCTGTCAGATTCAGAGCACGGTTATTCAGAATCAAATGAGTAGGCTGGATGCCTGAATTGGGCTCCTGGATATGTCCAACTAAGTCCTGATGAAGATGTCTGACCTTGTGAGCCAAAAATGATTTTTCACATTGCTTAACAAGATAGGGTGCCCACCTATGCTCCACAAGGTAATCTTGCCCTTCCTTGAGTGCATGCACTGCTCTGTCTAGTATGACAGTTCATCCTAAGATGTCTTCCCTATAAAGATCAATGTGAAACAGGACTGTGTTCTTTCCAACTGTCTTTGGCATATTCTTCTCCCTGTGGCTCTATGTTGGCTTGGTCATGTACACAGAATGGAAGATGCCAGGATCCTCAAAGTTGTGCTCTGCAGAGAGGCACTAGGCCTGTTAGCAGACCAATTGTGCATTACAAAGATGTCTGCAAATGTGACGTGAAAACTGGTAACATTAAGCCCATTGTATGGAAATCCCTTGTAGATGACTGCAGTGCCTGGAGACAATCATTCTGGTCATGTATCCATCCAGAGCAGTGATTAGATGTCAACAACAGATATTCTCTTCGACCTCTTCCTTCCCCCTGAAATGTGTTCTGCTTTGCTGCATCCCTCAGTTCCGGCTACAAACTGAATAAGTGACATACACACAGGTGAAAAAATAATCAACACTCCTTCACATTTTCAACCCAGAGGGTCTTTCCCCCACATATTTCTGTTTCTTTTAATGCAATAAATATGCAACGGTTACTCCCTTTGTTGCAGAGAGTCCAGATGTCTTCCTTCAAGGTAACACTTCTGTTCAAGAGATATTACATTTTCTAAGGATTATCCATTGACAGGGGCCAACCAGATGTCCCAAGTAGGTCCACAAAGGAGGCATGATGAAGACATCCTTTCCCTATAATTCCTCTCTAGCATCTGGTTGTCAGAACAAGGCTGTCTCTGAAAATGAACATTGTACTTCATAAGCCCCTCTCACATGAATTCTCCATAAAGACTGCTATTCATCTTTTCAACATTTGGCAACATTGTGCACAGGGCTGCATAAGAGAACATGCAAGTTCCCTGCTAAACTGGTGCAACATCATCCAACTGATGAGCAGCTCTTTTTTGTCTGCCAAGTTTTCACACCCAGAGACAAGGGGACTATAGGCCTTTAGTCATATGGTCCTTGATGACTACTCTTATTCTATATACTTTTATCCTTTTGTGGTGATCGACAAGCCATTTTGTCCCCAGAATCAAAAAGTCAGATTTCAATGGAAGAAAAGCTAGTGGGTTTCTCCAGAAGAGAGATGGGGAACCTATGGCCCTCCATATGATTTGGGGATACAAATCCCATATTCCCTGATCATTATGCATGTTTCCTAGGGATAATGGGACATGAAATCCAATTATATCTGTAGACAGCAGATAGACATGAAAGACATGAGGCTTCCTTCCTTGCAAGCCATCAGCCAGCGCCTATCACACTGCCAACCTCACCCTCTGGAGGAGAAGCTAGGAAAGCCCTTCTCCTCTGTCTGGAGAGGGGTGTGTGGCAGTGTGTGGCATGGGAAGAATCCTGAGGGCCAGATAGAGGGAAGGGCCAATTTTGGGTCTGAGGTTCCTCACCCTTGTTGTACAGGATGCAGTATGTCAATGCAATAGGAGTTATAGAACATGTACTGAAGGCATCTCACTTCACATTTGGGAACTACCCAGTAACTTGATGCCCTTTGTTTCCATCCTTCAGCTATCCACATGGTCTACTCCAGTCTTGCCCAAACTGGTGTCCTCCAAATGGTGTCCCCTTGGGGCTGATGGAAGTTACAGTTTATACATTTGAATGGTACCAGGTTGGTCTACGTCATCAAATAAGGCACAATGGCAGGATGTTTGGAACAAAGGAAAAGAAATGACATTTTAAGTAGTGAAAATTTTGTAAGAATAAAAATATGCCTGCCAGACAGTTTCACATTAGGGAGATCAGCTGTGCTCTACAGACTTTGGCAAGCCAAATAAAAATTCCACAATGTGTAATAATAATTCAACATTGCTGCGTACCCTTGAGCCATCATAGCAATCAGTGTTAAATTGTGCTCTTTTTGTAGATGTGTATTCATGAGAGCTTGTTCTCCACACTCACTAGGATTTTCTTCCCTCCTGGTATTGCTTACTCTGCACCACTATAATGTTTCAAGCCTGAGTTAACTTCTCTTTGAATTTAACTAGATAATAAGAAAACCCACTCATAAAAATTATATACCATTATTGATCTTTTCAACAGCCAAGTGACTAGGCAATGGAAAATGGGGTATTATCAAAAATAAATTATCCTGTCTTGACACCTATACAATGTCCAGTTACACTTGTGCAGTCCTTGGTATTAATGAGATCACACTATAGCAAACCACCACTACATCACTCTGGGAGTTAAAAAACAACAGCCTACTGTAGTGTTCCATTACCCACAGTTGTATTACAAAGCTGAAGCTCTAAGAAACTTCTTATCCATAGAGAATATGGAATTGTTGTATCACTTGACTTCCCCAAAGTTATCAGCACTGTTTGTGATCCACAAAACCAGGGATGGGGAGCCTGTGAGCCTCCAGGTATTGTCAGACTACAGCTCCCATCATCCTTAGAATGATGAGGCCTCTGTGGTCTTTTGTAGGTCTGAACCTGGTGCATCACTCTACTGAAGCTGTGGATAGCATGACTCTTGGAGCTGTACAGCTGGCCACACAGTTATCCTGGATCTTTACGTACCATGGGTGGTGGTGGCTTGTCTTAGAAAGGGATCATGAAAATGGCTGGTGTCATAAGATCTATTGTAAGCAGATCCTTCAAAGAAAGGAGTGGTTGTAGCTTCCCTTAGAGAAGCACTCAATGAGACCACACCTTCAGAAAACTTTATTTTACCCCTATTATCTGGCAATTGTCAGTCAGTATTTATTTACCAGCTGGGGACAAGGGGAGGCATTCCATTGTGTTTTACTCAGAGAAGACCTATTGAAATGAATGGAATTGATGCAATCATGTTCATTAATCTCAATGGATCTACTACAGATGACTATCACACAAGATGTTACACCAGGCACAGGCAAACTCAGCCCTCCAGATGTTTTGAGACTACAAATCGCATCATCCCTGACCACTGGTCGTCCTGTTAGCTAGGGATGATGGGAATTGTAGTCCCAAAACATCTGGAGGGCTGAGTGTGCCTATGTCTGTGTTACACTGAAAGGTGTCTGTTTAGCTCCATAAAATCCAAAAGTAGAAAATGTGCTTAATATTTTTGTATGATTTTAGTGTAGTTTTGTTATACTGAGCTTTAATCCAATTGGTGTCCACTGTCCATCTACTGTCAGAAGGTTATTTGACCCAGCAGATCTTTTCTGCTGTTTAATCAGGAGGAAGGAATGAAATGGAATAATAATTTTTATGCCCTTCTGCAAACCCCTTACCACCTCCCATAGTGTTCCAAAGCCCCCCATTTTTTGGAGTTAGTTTTTTTTAGGGGCAACTCCAAGAAGGGGGGGGGGAGAATTACAGAAGATTGCTTCTCTTGCCTTTCTGCTAACCAGCCTCTGCTTGATTAAAGAGCCTTCTGTCAGTGGAAGAACACCAACTGGATACAACCAACGAGCATGTCAAGATTATATTCATGGAAAGTGCACCCTTTTGTCTCTGCAATATCCCTGCATTAGCTATTGTCTTTGTTTCTCTTTTGAAAATCACACTTCATGTTGTTTTCTGAGCTATTCAAGTAGTCAAATGCTGAAATAAAAAGGATTTGTGTACAAAAATCCATTATGGGATAAGGCTTCAACACCTGCTAGACAACACCTGGAACCAATATTACATTTCTGATCCTATTGATTTCGAATAGCAATCCACAGTGGTTTCCCGGACCATTCCATGAACGATATCTGCAGGAGAATTCATTGCCTGCTGTGGTGTCAGCCATTCAACTAATTCTCCAGGAAGATACTCATTATGAACTTTTCCTGAGGCAAATGTTAATGGTCCAATGTAAGAAAATATCCTGTTGCGCACTTCTTTCTTAAGACTAGCAGTCCCTTGATTTCCCGCAATGCATCTTCTATGAAAGTAAACTTCACTGAGCAAGTGGAACATAGAAAGCTGCCATATATCTAGTCAAGTTATTGGTCCTTCTAGCTCAATGCTGTCTACACTGACTGGCAGTGGCTCTCCAGGGGTTTGAGGCAGGGGACTCTCCTAGCCCTACGTGGTGATGACAAAAAATTAACCTGGGATGCTTATATGCAAAGCAGATTCTCTGTCCCCCATTACTGTATTTTGCACATTCATGATTATTTCTGCTGCTCTATCTCCATCTTAGTAGATATCCCCAGTGCTTTTTTCTGGGGAGACGCAGGGGTGTGCATACCCCTAAACATTTTGTGGATCTAAGTTTGGCCTCATTGAGGGGGCAGTATTTCAATATGAGTAGGAAAATGAGAGTACCCCTAAACATTTTTTTAAAGAGAAAAAGCACTGGATATTCCTTAATATTTTATTCATTTACTTATAGAAGTATTTATATACTGTCCTCACATAAGCTCTCAATGCACAAAGATATAAAACATTTTAAGAAAACCATTAAAAGCTGTAGTCAATGAATTGTCAATATACCAGATGCATTTTACTTTATATCAAAAGTTTGAGAACTCCCTCTCTCTCCATGACTGCCCTTTACATCCATTGTCATTGGATACAATGTTTGACTATTCTCCAGAAAACACAAAATTTCTAGGATGACACATAATATCTAACCTGAGTTGAGTATCAACAGACTGAAGAAGTTACTGGATGCTGAACTGTAGATACTGGGCTGAAATGGTTGGTTCAGTTTTCTTAAAAAATGTGCAGGGTTCCAGGTATATGCAACACTGCTATTACACGATAATGAACAACAAGTATTTTAATTTTCTCGGAGGCATCTTAAAATCAGTTATGGAAGCCATAACTATATTTCTTGGTTTTTATTAAATGCTGCTTTTTATAGGCGTTTACTATATATGCTGTTTAGGAGATTATATGTCTTGGCTTTAAACAATTTAATACAACAATGAGGTAAAAATATGCCTTGATGCTTCCACTTTTCCCTCTTTCTCCTGTTTACTGCCATTGGTAAGTATCAGTTTCATTAACTTTAGTTCACATAAACAGCTTATTGCATTGCATTGGTTAATCTTTTGCTGGGATTTAATTTTAGCAATTTTAGCTTTTATTCTTAGTGCAAAACAAATTATGATGGAGAAAGCAGACCCAATTTCATTAACAGTGCCATTTGCTCTGCATCTACATTCTCTGCAGGAACTTTCTAGCAGGCATAATTACATTTCAATGACTTGGGATTCTGTCCCAACTTCAGATGGAATTTTCTATTGGATGGAGCCCACCGTGAATGGGTTTATGTTATCCCATAGCAGTACTGTATTATCGTTTGTTCAAGTGAGCCTTCACATATGCAGGTCACTTCAGGATATTTTTATGCTTGGAGCCAGATGGAAAATGCCTTTTCAGAGTCAACAAAAGACCTGCATTCTTGACATTTCCAAATAATTTTCAACAACTGTAACTAATTTGCTTTTGACACAACTTTAATAGTATCTGCCCCCCCTCACCCAAAATGATTACCAAAAGTTTGCAGTATGATTGCTTTCATGGTTCACTTGATCTGCATTTTCATAGAAATCCCCTTTTCATAAGATGGAGCCTACTGGGCTGTGGCTCAGTGGCAGAGCATCTGTTCTGCAGGCACACAGCCTCAGGTTCAATCCCCCACAGCTCCAGTAAGGGCTGTAAGAATCTCTCGCCTGCAACCCTGGATAGCTGGTGCTAGTCAGCATAGACTTACTTAGTGTGATTGGTCAATGGTCTGAGCAGAAGACAACTTCCTATGTTTCTATGCTCCAAGACAAGCTTTGAGACAGAATATGTCTCATTTAGGATTAAGATACCTGGGAAGTCACCATGCTCTGCATTCATCATGACAGTGCAGAGCTAAAGTGATGTTTTAGCTTACTCACTGGAGTTGGAAATAAAGACTAACGACTCATTACACTAGCTGCTCAGTGGTACTTTAATTTTCTTTGGTGAGATAGTCATTAGAGAAGAGCACCATTATGATGATATTACATCCTTCTGGCATGTTATGAACTCTGATGAGCACTTAGGCATTGTTGATTTAAATGACCATGACAAGACTTCAGACTTCTTCTTCCAAATACATTTGTAGGGCAAGAGTGCTGAATTACTATCATTATTTTTAATCTTGGAGAAATGAATGTTTCCATACCATTCCCTCAATGCTTAAAAGGTAAAGGTAAAGGGACCCCTGACCATTAGGTCCAGTCGCTGACGACTCTGGGGTTGTGGCACACATCTCGCTTTACTGGCTGAGGGAGACAGCGTACAGCTTCCGGGTCATGTGGCCAGCATGACTAAGCCGCTTCTGGCGAACCAGAGCAGTGCACGGAAACACTGTTTACCTTCCTGCCAGAACGGTACCTATATACTTGCACTTTGACGTGCTTTCGAACTGCTAGGTTGGCAGGAGCAGGGACTGAGCAATGGGAGCTCACCCCGTTGCAGGGATTTGAACCGCCGACCTTCTGATTGGCAAGCGCTAGGCTCTGTGGTTTAACCCACAGCGCCACCCGCGTCCCTTTCCTCAATGCTTAGGTAAGGATATTTGTGTGCTACTTTTATATAGAAGGCCGTACATGTATCTGTTCTTCTAGCATTAACAAAGCATTATCCTGTTTACAATGTATCCTCTAGATACACTGGTCTCAAGTAACATTTCATACTCCTTGGCTGATGCTTGCATGCTATGAAATAAAACCAAATGCTATGTGGTGTGTGTTTCCCCTCTGTCAAAATGGTTCCTTCCTGTCTGTTACCTATAGAGCCAGTGCTCAGCCATCATGCTATTTTCTGCCATACATAAGGATGATGGGGAAAAGCATCTGATAAAAGTCATCACATTTTGTGAGTTGTGATACACTAAAGTGTGGTTGCTATAAAATTCACCCAAAATATAACAGATGGCTTAGTTAAGATGGAATCTTGTTTGTGAAGTTGTAGTCCTAGAATCCATATAATTTCTGCTAGATTTTAGCTGATCTTATTTTACAATACTTGCTTATGTTTAAGATTCTAAAGCTAGAATATATGTTTCAACATGTATACCCTTGCTCACAGATACACTGTATCATCGTTGCTTCATAAACAATTATTCTTGGGGGTGCAAAATAAGGCTGTAAGTGCACTGACTGTTTATGTGGCACCTTAAGACTGCAGTTGCCATATTGCTGTGTGAATATGGATGAAGCATATAGGATCTTTGGGAGTGCAACTAAAATGAGCTGGAAATCAACAGGCTGGGTGGGGTTTTGATCAGCTGGTCTGCTGGCCAAGGCAGAGATTTCACTGAACAATCCTGCTAGGGGTATATCTGTCTGAGTGTATCAAGTCCCTGTAAATTACCCTCTGCAAACACCTTTCTAGGGATGGAGCAAAAGCTCAAAAGTTGCAGGGAATAGCATATGTGATCCTTTCAACCCTGTGATTAAGAGAGTGCTATATTAGCAGAGGTTTTCATTCTTACCAACTGCGGCTCAGAACCCATGGTTTTTTGTGTGAGCAGCAAGCAATTTAACATAATATGAGAAATGCATGTTATGTGGCATGTTCCCACCATCTGATTCCTTAACATGAGGTTTGCATTTGCAATCTTAGCTTTCATTGTTCAGCTAGTGGTCTGTGCTCATACCTTTGTCCTGTAACACATTAGGTCATGTGGACTGCAGTGGTTTGAGTAACACACCATAAAAATAAAGTTTTACAAAGGCACTGCATTCCATCAGTCTGAAACTTGATGGCTCGTAAAGCAAAGTTGAAATACTCCAGCCTGCAAGAAAACACAGCTCTCATTATTAATCATTATTGATGTAAGGAAAGCGTATTTTATAATATCAATTCATTTCCAAGTGAGACAGTGATCCATAGCATCAAATTACAACTGTCAATTTTGAAAAAGTCCTTCTGTTTCCATTAATATCTAAAAGTTGCTATGATGATTCAAAAACATGTATTTATTAATAAACATACATTTTCATGGAACACTATTCAATTAAGGATGCTGGAAAACAAGGCTTCTGTGTGAAGGCCTACCTCTTGAGTCTGGGAGTCTGGGTCTGGCTTTTTAAACATTCCCCAAAGCTCAGGTCATAACTACATTTCCAGAAGCACAATGGCATTGTTGCCAGTTGCAAATGAATTAAACTTACACGATGCTCTAGCATAGTGCATATATATATATAGTCAGAATATTGACATGATCCAGCCAAAGCTAAGCACTCTTATCTCCTCTTTATTTCAAGGGACAAAGGTTTTAGACATGTACTTAAGTCCCAATTCATGGGACCAAAGATGTTTTAGACTTTGGCTGAGACTTGCCCTAAGTTAATTACCATCCAAACCATTCAATTTTAGATCAGTGTTCACATCTGCAACACTCAGCTGTTGTGGCTACAGAACACATTAGGGTCAGAAGTGACCTGCAGAGTGGGGGGGGGATGGCAAGTGGAAAGCCATTTGACCCTTCCTCTTCCACAGATGAGCGGTAGAGCACATGCTTTGTATAGAGAAGCTCCCATTAACAAACAATTGCTTTCTGGGATTACAGACAGAGATCTTTTCTAGTCCCACCTGGAGTTGTGAGGGATCACTGTCTGTAATTCTGGAAAGCAATTGTTTGTTAATGCAGATAATATTGAGCTTGATCCACCAATGGTCTGACTCAGTAGAAGCTAGCTTCCTATGCTGCTATACTCCATTCCTCTTTAACATCTTCACTTTCCACCAGGGCTTCCTGACCCATGTTCCCAATCACAAGTCTAGAAAATGAGCTGAATGAAAAGCAGTTGATGGGGATTGTGGGGTGACATAGGCAAGCAGGGAATGACTCAAGCGCCAACATCCTCCTACCTATTGCTTTTCCACTGCAGATCTCACTCTTGCAGTCCTGGTTTGCAGAAGAAAACCATCTGCCAATCTTTGAAGTCATAAGGTCAAGGAGGTCATTCCTAACCTGAAAGATGCAACCAATCCCCCCCCCCATGTGATTTCTCCTGAATGTCCCTGGGTATGGGATCATGTGGAGATGACTGTCATCCAGGCCGTAAACAGTTAGCAGCAGCTGACAGCAATGGGTGTTGCTCATCAAAATGGAACCTGAACAAATGCAGGGGGGGGGGGGAATCTTCCTGCATCTGGTCTCCACCTTTGAAGCAAGGGCAGACCAAGGAGACAAACAGCTCATCTTTCATAGCTTTTATACATGAGTGTTTTCAATATTGGGTCCTACTAACCACACTCAAAGCACTTGCATTTTTATGATCTCCTGTGTGTGCTGTGTTCTGTGAGAACAGGATGCTGGGCTAGATGGGCCTTTTGCCTGATCCAGCAGCAGGACTCTTCTTAGGTGTAAAATTCACCTTTAACTGAAATGCTGAGCTACACTGATGAATTCCACCCGCACCCACCAGATAATATTAGATCACAAGGTTTAGCCATTTTAGCACATGCTTGTTCTTGCAGTGTATTGTGACCTGAAATTATTTTAATGCTGCTTTCCACACTTAATGGTTTTTGTATTTTATTTACATTTGCATGAAGGGATGTGGTGAGAGGAAATTCATTTTGGAAGAACTATTATGGATTTCTGGCATTTAATTGTGCTAATTTCCTACTTATCTTCTCAGATAAATGGAACCGAAAGGAAATGGATCTTAATTGCCCATGTTAGTGAGACGATTGTTCTAAGTGGCTTTGCTGGGTGTACCGCAGAGGCACCTTGACACGTTTCTATTCTTTTGAAGGCCTTAAATTATCTTGCATAAAGAAATGTGGGCTTTTTGGGGGGGGGGTAACTGGCATCTTGTCAGTTATGCACACTGTGATGCTTCGTCTTCTATTTCATATGTGTCTGACTCTTGCAGTCTTGTTAAGACGGCAAGGAAAGACTGGGTGTATCTTTAAGGGCATTGGGGAACCTGCATTGGCACACTTCTCCATTGTGTCCCAAGAAGGATGGTTGTTACCCAACTGTGGAGGCACTGAAGCAAATTTAGTGTGCATTTAGCAAAGAGGGAAAAAAGAAAAAGAAAAAAAGAAAAGAAAAGAAAGAAAAATAAAGAAATACAGGTAATAAAAAAAATCACCCACAATGAACACATGTGTGGTGATGTTTCACTGGGTACCCTGTATTGCTACACTATTTTGCTTCCATCAGCCAGAATGAAAGGATGCAGCTATATTTATTTTTAAAACAGCTCTTCTGCACGGAACTGGTATTACACAAAACAGCTGTGTTAAAAATGAAAATTGCCTTTGCAGGTGCAGGAGGCAGGGAAAGAAAAGGGAAAGAAGAGAAGCAGCTGCCTTTCACATGAGCAATTCCAAATCCTTGCCTGGCTTGGAGAGCATGGTTTGTTTTAAAACACACTTCAAAATGCTGGTACTTGCATCAGAGCCCTATATGGCTTGGGGCCATGGTGCCTGAAATAACGTTTGCCTCTACCCTACACCAAACTGCCTGTGCATTAAGATTTCCACCAGAGGCCTTCATTTCAGGTGTCCTGGTAGTCAGATGTGTGATGTGTCGTAACTGTGGAGACATTCTTCCCAACATTTTATTCCAACTCTTATGAATATCTTAACTTCTATGGCTAGATATGGGACAAGGGTGGCGCTGTGGATTAAACCACAGAGCCTAGGGCTTCTGATCAGAAGGTCGGCGGTTTGAATCCCTGCGACGGGGTGAGCTCCCGTTGCTCGGTCCCTGCTCCTGCCAACCTAGCAGTTTGAAAGCACGTCAAAGTGCAAGTAGATAATTAGGTACTGCTCCGGCGGGAAGGTAAACAGCATTTCCGTGCACTGCTCTGGTTCGCCAGAAGCGGCTTAGTCATGCTGGCCACATGATCCGGAAGTTGTACGCTGGCTCCCTCGGCCAATAAAGCGAGATGTGCACCACAACCCCAGAGTTGTCCGCAACTGGACCTAATGGTCAGGGGTCCCTTTACCTTTATGGCTAGATAATTAAATTGGGGGAACCACATATTTCAAACAGCAAGTTCAAAGGCAACATTCACATTGACTTTGTTTATCTTTTCCTGTTAAAAAAAGAAGTCCACTAGAATCAACAAGTGCAGAAGCTGTAGTGGATTAGATCCATTTACCAATTTTCCCAGTCTCTATTTGGAAAGGAATTCCAGAAGAAGCTCAGTCCCCAGGTGCATTCAGAAACTTCCTCTGTGGCTGCCACCCATCCTAGCCTACACTACACTTTGACTTTCCTTTCTCCAAATGTCCCATACAATAAGGGCAAGAGGGAAAAAGTCATAGGCCAGGCTGGAGATAGCAGAGGAGCTATCTTTAAGTTCCTCTTGTGTTGTCAACAACAAAATGGTGGCTTCTCAGATTTGTAGTTTAAAGTTTCCCCGGGTTGATCCATTCTGTCAGTAACAATTAAAATTCCAAAACAGGGAGATTCTACTGCGGTGCCCTGAAAACGAATTTATTTTCAGAATTGTACAGGCAGACTGTAAATATAACAAAAAAGACAAAGCTTTTAAGTTTGACATTTTTATGCTAGAAACCGTTTTTATGCCTTAGGATGTTAATTCACACTTTCCCCCCAGGAGATTCACACAGACCTGTCAAAAGACTTTGGTTTGGAATCAGTGGACATTAATATTTTGCATGTAGATAACTCATTTGACTGAAAATGTCTTAAGATGATACAAAGAATGGTTGGGCAAAGCAATTGCCACAGTTGGGGTGGGAAAACAACACCAAATGCCCCTACACAGACAACCCAGATCACTTTTGTCTTCCAACATTGATACTAGGTTACAAAGGAAGCATATTTGCTGAATGGAGGCTATGTGGATATGAATTATTTACATCTTTCTTTTAGCTGCTTTGTCTAATTTAACTGCAAATAATTATATTTTTAAAATAACTAAAAGAATCCCACTTATCTTTGCAATTTGTGCATCCTGGAAAAAAATTGATTATGTAGTTCAGTGTTTAGTTTATTTCCTTGTTTATAATCACTAGAAATATTTCCACAGCACATGTTTAGCAAATGAAGGAGTCATATACTTTATGCAACTTTTACAGGACAATGGAAGCCAATCATTTTATACCGTTTGATTACCATAATCCCCAAAGAGAAGACATGCTAAATCTGCTATTCAAAACTGAGTGCCATTATTACAACAATATTCAGGAAGAAATGGCAGGTAATATACCACTGTGATAAATGAAAATTGATAGGCTTGTCTTTCTTTCAGGCATCCATAAAGCTGCTATGATGAAAGTTGAAAACTGCTGGAAGTTTTTGTTGCACATATAGGAATGCTAAATCGATAGTTACATAAAGCTTGCCAGATCTCAATGATTAGCTATTGCCAAGCATACAATCATACCTGAATAGAGCAGGAAGTTCAAGTTACCCTGTCCAAAGTGAGAGAAATACATTATACAGACAACCAGTCTGTATCCATTTTGCATGAGCTCATTTTTAACTCCATTCCCATTTTGACATCAATCTACATTTTAAAAAAGAACAAAAAACCCCATATTTAAATCGATATTTTATCACATATATGTATTTAAAATATGCATTTCATTTCAGTGTATGCACTTCTAAACATATGTTATACTATAATACATACTTTTAATGCAATTTGTTACATTTAGATGCTGAGTATTGTGTTGTTAAACTACATTTCCATTTTGGGTGACTCAGAAAAGATCGAATTTTGCGTCTTTTCTTCAAATTACTTCTCCTCACAACAATGCTTTAACTCTACTCATCTGCCTCATTTATACACATCATTTCTACTTCCCCATCCAGCCTCCCAGCCAATCAGAAAACCCATATAGTTCTATTCCTATTTTCCTTAGGTTTCAGTTTTTCCTTAAGGCCCAGTTTTGTGGGATGAACTTTGGACTCCCCTATGTTGTCTGAACAGCCTCTAAAACAATATTCACAACTAAAAAACAATACAAAATGGCTGAGACAGGTTCATTCCATTGTAACTTAGGGGTTAGGACAACTGGCAAGGATATTGGCATTGGTTGAAGGAAACGGAAAACTCTGGGGCATATGCTGAATCAGGTGACGAGGATGCTCCTTCCACTGTTTTAGCTCAGCATGACGTAGGAAATGTCCTCCCAATATGTCGGTGCTGTGCAGCGTGTATTGACATTTCACTTCTCACATTGGGCAACCTGTTGGTATCTTACCATTTCTCACGAAAGGGAATATGGGCATTTGTACCATGCCATGGTAACAGCTATAGTTCTAAACACTGGAAGCTTTTGTCAAAGCCCAGCAGCAAGAGCAGGATATATAGTCTAGAGGCCATTTTCTCCAATGGATTTTTTGTGTGTCATTTCTTTCAAATATGGTTAATGTAGCATGTAATGAGGGAAACACAACCTTTTGATTAAACAGTAGTTCCTAAAATGTGGCTATTTAATTCACATAAGTTGGTGATTGCATGCCTTTTGATGAGTCTACCTGAGCAGATACAGACTCATTTCTCCGGGACAATGCCTCTCCCATGTCAGGAATTTATAATAGTATTTCTATAATTATGGGACTACCAGATCAATTTCAGTTTGATTTCAGGCCTAGGTTTGGCCTTGGTTCTCCTGATGTATACTAAGAGAAGGACATCATGACTGGCTCCTTCTCCTAGGGCACTAATTCTGAACCTCTTCACAGCATTTGATATTATTAACCATTGTATACCTTTTGGACAAGATTTCTGGAAGGGGAATCAGATACCTTTTGCTCTTATTTTCATAGACGTTTCCAGAAAGTGGTGATGGAAACTTTTTTACTTTGTCCATAGCAACCCTGCAATGGTGTTCTGAAGGACTATACATAGTTATGTTCCTCAAGGCCCCTGATATTTTTAAGTACCTACATGAGACTTTCAAGTGGGGTCATCAGGAGAGTTGGTATGTGACGTCATCAATCTGTGGCCTCTACTTCTAATATTCATCAAATTATTCTGAAAGTTGAGGCAACAGCAGCTATGGGATACACCTACTTCATTGCCTCCCCATGCCTCCAGCAATGATCGCTCCCCACATCAAATGGGGGGCGATGTTTGCGTGGTCGCGCACAGCCCCTTGAGCTCCTAGACGACACCTGGTAGCTGTGCCTTCCCCCAGGAGGGATACCTGGAGTCTCCGCCTACCCCAGCTAAGCGCCCAATCCCACCTGGGGGTGCCGTTGCCAGGGGATTGGCAAGGTAAGGGGAGGGACTGCCTAGCCCACACAATAGAAGGTGTAGCTCACCGGGAAGCAGCAGTCAGGCTCCAGAGCATCTCCCACCCTCCACTCCCTCAATTAATGCTTATTTTGCAGGTTAACTTCTTCTCCATAGGTACACAGGCGCTGCTATGTCAAGGCCACTGTTAAAGGGCCGGAAAGGAATTTCCCTGCATTGGCAGGTTTCGCCGTTCCTGTAGCAATTTGTCACAACTTTTGTGGTTTCAGGCCTTGTGTGGAATCCTTTAGTCATCTTCCTAAATGGGGGGGGGGTCATGGGGCGGTGACTCCATGCCCCCAGTGCGGCGGCGGTACCAGGGTTCCCTGTTAAAGGGGTATTGGGGGGGAGGCATTGACCACACGCCGAGAGGTTGTCATTGCTCTCCCCCACCAGTGGCGGCAAATGGGGGTGGGGGTGGGCTCTCTGCTTGAACATATGTTCTCCAGAGCCAGCCCAATCCCCACACATTCTGGATGACCCTGCAGTTTCCCAGATCCCTGGCTGGGGGCTGGGAAGGATAAACGCCCAATGCCTGAGCCAAGGTCTCCCTACATCTGAATCTTAATAAAGTTGTGACCAATTTTAATCCCATAGCATGTTGTCTTGTGTCATTTTTCCGCTCAGGGGTCGCCTGGGGGTTGGGGGACTCCGCCTGTCCACGCAATGCATAGGAGAGTCAATAGTTGCTAATATGTCTCCAGTGAAAGCTGAAGAGCTACTGTGTTTTCAGACAGTTTAACTATTCTCCAGGAGAAGAGTCATTGCTCTATGGTGGAACACCTGCCTTGCATGCAGAAGGTCTCAGTTTCAACCCCCAGCCCCTCCAGGAAGGGCTGGCAGTGTCCATAGTTTGAAACCTTGGCTAGTCACTGCTATGCAGTGCAGACCAACAGATTAGTGATCTTTGTTTAAGGCAGCTTCCTATGTTTCTGTGATCTTTCTATCCCCAGTATTTTGAGGACAGGCATCAAACAAATAAAAGTTCTGCAAATTGTGTTATACTGTACTGCTAATTGTTTGTTTGTTTCCTTGTTTGTTTGGGGGGTCAGTGCAAGGGAAAGAAAAAAGCAATGAAAGCCCACCCCTCCACGCACACATGCACCTTCTGTCCTGGCTTAGCTAAAACAAATGGCACTTTCTCCACCACAGAATCTCTCTCATCAGGAAAAAAAAAAGTGTTTGAATTATGAAAATGTAATGGGGGGGGGCATACAAAAACATCTGATTAAAAACAAACAATTGGAAATGTTGTGCATATCATCTAGTCTTTCTTTTGTGTTTGTAATGAACCCCTTTTAGATTTGAAAGAATCCTTCAGAAACTAAACATAGAGATTTGGGTGGGATGAAGCCTGTTCACAAAAGAAGAATTGTTTGAAGGAGTTAAAATGATTTGCTTGCACCAATCTATTCTGATTCCAGCCTGCTGCAGCTGGTTTGTGATTGTTCGACAAGCTGGTCAGTGCTTGAGTCATCTCAAAAAAACTGCATGTGGAAAGGCAGCTTGAACTCATCCCTACACACGCACGGTCCACTTTGCAGTCAATATCCGTATAGCCGTGTCACCTTCAAGTAATGTTGGATTCCTTCCAAAACCAAAACTGTATTACAGCTGGTCCCAATTATCCAAACCACACTGAGACTACACACACAAATAGCCAGCTTCTCAGCTTGGCCGTGTGGCTTAATGAATTAGTTATTTAATAATTTGACAGGAGTGCTTGTTGTGTTGTGTTTGGTCATTTGTGTCTGTTTAATCTTATCTTTAGGACTGCGTTCATACACTCCTGTGGTGCTCATTGACTGCCACTGCAGTTTATTTACATGTGCAAACACATATTGGCAGGGCATAAAAGATAATCTTGATTATTGAGAAGCCATCCAATCTGTAAAGTTGTGCTTGGATGGCTGGCTCTATTTGCTGGCAACAAAACATTTACGGCACAGTGTGCAAGCTATACACGGACATTTTTTTCAGGCATTAGATCCAAAAGGGTGATTCTTTACAGATTAAAATACATAAATTCTAAGGATCATTAATTACCTGTTTATAGAAAGGGCTGAATTTTCAAAAATTCTCATTTCCAGTTTATTTGTACCTTCCATAAAAGTATTTTGGGTGGCGACATTTAGATTTACACGTGTGATTTTAGAGGTAGCAACCTATCAATGTGCAAACAGAGCATTTGGATATTAAACTGCTGTGCAAGAATGGACTCAAAATATTCAGTGCTTTCCCCATCAGAGCTTTGTCTGTAACAAATCACTGAGAGGATTGTGTTACCAAGCAACCAAGACTTGCTAACTTACAGTGCAAGGCTGTGAATTCTAGATGACTATATAAAGATGAATTAGAAAAGTGAATGCTGCAGCCCAGCTTGGGGGTGGGGGCATGAAAAGCTGAATTGCTTTTATACAATTGGTGGTGGTGTGTTGATAATGCTGCATTAAAACCTGGAAAGTAATGGTTAATTGATTTCTGGAAATCTATAACTTGTTCATCCTGAAGATTCAATATACTTCAAATTTTTCTCCCAATTGGTTCCCTGCTCAACATACAAAACAAACACTAGAAGCTGACACATACATAATGTTGTTGCCACTCTCTCAATGGTCATGTGAACAGTCCTTCCTCTTTGTTTGTTTCTCCTCCAAAATGGACAGACCCATAGCTCATAGCAGATCTGCAGTTCTGCATGCAAAAGATTTGGGATCTCCAAGTAGGCCTGGCAGAAGAAGAACTTTGTTTGAAAACTTGGAGAGTCAGTGTAGATAGGGGGAAGATGATGTGATATCCTACAGATGTTGGACTCCAGCTTCCATGAGCCCCAAGCAGAGTGGCTGAAAGCTGGGGGTGATGAGAGTTGTAGTCCAATAACATTTGGAGGGCACCACCTAAGCTGCTACTGGTGTTGTCAGGGGAACTGATAGTCTAACTCATTATAAGGCAGCTTATGTTTCCTGCCCTCAAACTGCAGTATATTGAGATGTTGCATCTAACTTCAACACAGATCTGTGTTCCATTTCCATTCCTTGTCTGTCATTGGCTATTTGCTGCTTTTTTCTGCCTGCTAAGCCAACAAACCCAGATACTCCAAACATATTGAACTCTCAGATGGACCACTCTCTCATCAGTTAACAACAACCATTGTTAGGTTTCCAGAAAGAAAGAGGTAGAACCAATGCCACATGAAAATACCAGGCAATGGTAGGTACTATTAATTCTTTTCCACTGCAAGGCCAAATGTTCTTGTTCAAATTTCAGCAGCTGGACCCTGGTGGAAAACAACAAGTTTGAAAGGTGAAAGGGTGAAGCCTACATCTTAGAAAACTTTCTGTTGTCTAATCTGAGAACATTAACCAGTAGGACTGCCTAGCTATGAATACAGCAACTTTTTTCAGTACTATGATTAATTTTACACCAAGTGCAAATCTAGGGCTGCTGAATAATGTTCAGCCCACGGAGGATTTTTGCATCGAGCAAGGCTGCTGAATCCATTTTGCAGAAATTAGATCCATCACAAGAGATCTCACAATTATTGAATTTTAGCTTTTTTTTAGCCTGTTCTGACACAATATTTTTTTATGCCCTCAGTATGCATTCATGCAAAGTTCAGCAGTGGCTTTAATGGTCTTTCCCACCCTACTTCTTTCTTATATCATCAGTGAACCTGCAGCAGAAAAGAAGGATAAGTCATCAAAAGAACTTTCCATGAGAAATGAAGAGAAAAAAGAACGTCACCAATGTATGCAGGAATTTTCTGGACCAGTTGTAAAAATGACTGAGTATCCTGATAGCAGATTTTAGAGAGACATATTTTTGGCTGTAACAATAAATGACATCTGCAAGCCAGATGGAGTTAATGAAAAACCCATTCACTTCCTGTAATGTCTAGAGGAAAACAAACACAGGTAATTTCAGTCTGAGGAATGAGAGAGAAAATTAGACTCTGCACTTACATATTATTTCTGAATGTTTGTTCCATATATATATGGAATGTATGTATATATATATATATATATATATATATATATATATATATATGGAATACACACACACACACACACACACATATTGATCATTTAAAATTTATTCTAAACCATACTGGAGGCTTACTTTGCTAAATTTCTGAACTGTGATATTGTGATTATTTAGCAAGAATATATATATCCTACCCCAGAACTAACAAATAGAGCTCCCAATTGCATAAAGAGCTCTTCTAATGTCTTGCTGAATGCACAGATACTGGTGGGCAAGGATCAGTGGGTTTGAGCTGGTCCCTCTCTCCATGACGCATTTGATGGAAAGTTAGAAAGCTGCTCTGATAATTTTATTGAAGGGCATGGTATAAATCTCACAAATTAATAAGGAACCAGAATGAGAAAAGAGAACCTCTGACCCACCAAATGTCCCAACTTTCATTAGGGATGTAAGAACGTATCACTTTTCATTCTTCTTTATATTCACCACATGCAGCACTGCTTCCACTTCATGGCAGTTTTTCTATATATGGGTGGCATTCAAACAAGTTTCACTCAAGAGTAGACTTACTGGCGTTAATTAACCTAACTTATTGATGTCCATTAATTTCACTAGGTCTACTCTGAGTAAAACGTAGTTGACTATCACCCTGTGTTACTCATCTAGCTGTCCGCCATGATGCAATTATGTAACTTATGCATTTTATGTAATTAATTGTTATTACGTTATACTACCCCATTCATTTCAATGTAAAGGAAACAAAATGCAAAGCTGGGAGGAGGCAGATTGCAATCAATTAGGTAGCATTTTCAGACTAAAAGTAACACCTGGATCTCAGCCTGGATTGATTTCCATTCCAGACATAGAAGAGATAATCAGCACTTTTTGCTCCTGTTTCCATTTGGATCAAAATTGTCCTGCATGTCCAGCGGTCAGGAATGCTAGTAGTTGTAGTCTGAACAACATCTGGAGTGCTACATGTTCCCATACCTGAGCTAGAACATTGTCAGGAAAAGAGGCAGGAGTCCTGGCTGAATAATACATTTTAAGCTTCAAAAGGACTAAAATCACACACACAAAATGCCTTATAATAAGTTCCAAGAAACTTTTGCAATCCAGTACAGTGTATTCCCCATTGAAATGTCATAGAAGCACTAGCAAATTCTGCAATGTGGACTACACCACAGAGGTCTAGCCAGTAAAGGTTTTTAACAGTATGTCCCTCGTTCTCACTTGTTTCCAACTCTTTTTGGAACCCAAAATACCATGCAATACATAATATTTTACCATCTGTGCTAGCATGATAGTGACCTTTCAATGCACTGGGGTGACCAAAGAAAGGCAGATCTGCACAGAAAAGGTTAATAATAATAATAATAATAATAATAATAATAATAATTGATGCTTAACACAATGTTTATTTGCAAATCTGGCTACAGCTCCACAGACTAGCTCTGAATGCCTCTCCCTGGCTGGATCCCTGAGACTAAAATTATTGACAGATTCTGAGTGATTTGTAGTTTTCATGCTTTACTGCCTCATGCTTCATATAATATTCATACTGGTGTTTGGGCAGGCTGTTGTGATTTATACTGAGCAGATGTTGGAGCAGACCTTTGTGAATTACAGAGTCAGCAATCAAAATTTAGAGATGGAAAGAGGGAGGCATCAAGCACACACCAAACCCAGAGAGGAAAGACTGTGCAAGCAGCAGAAGAGGGAAGACTGCAACAGAAAAATTTCTCAGCATGGAGAAAGGACATGAGCCGGGTGTGTGTGTGTGTGTGTGAGGAGAATAAATCCTGAAATGTGCTGGAGGGAAAGTTGAGAAGAAAATGGAAGCCTCACAATAGGAATTGCCCCTGCGTAAAAAGTGGCTGTGTTATAATCGATTGTCCTCAGTGTTGGCTCCAGGTTTTGGGTTGATAGTGGTGCTCCTTGTTTGTGAGTCCCTCCCTCATTGCTGTTACTGCTGCCCAATCATTTGCCCATTCAATGTCAAGACTGTTATCAACATCTCTTATCTAGAGAGTTGGAAGCCAGCTGCTCCTGCCTCTCTCCCAGAAGCTCAAGTGGTCAGCAGGTATGATTCTGCCCCTCTTTCTACACGGGGCTTATAAGGACAGTGTGCAAGGTTGCTAGATCAGAGATCAGAAGTCTGACAGTGCCTCCTGAACTTGAAAATAGTGGTAAAGCAAGTGACAATGGGTTTTATCATTTAGATCAGGGTGGAAAATCCTTTTCAGCCCAAGGACTGTATTTCCCTCATGGGCAAGCTTCCAAGGGCCACATACCAGTAGAGGGCATGCCAAGATGCAAAAGTGGGTAGAGTAGTGGGCATGAGTCTTCCCTTTTTATAGTAGGTTACATACCAGTCAGACAAAAGCCAGAGGTTTACACACATAAACACTAATAGGTATTTGTAAGAGGATATATTAATTATATTGAATCCTGTACAGACCCACATGTATGAGTGAGTGAGGAAACAAAAGGAAAAAAATGGCTGGTGTCTGTTTTTAAAGATGCTGAGCTTGCACCTAAAGAGCCCCAGTAGCAGAGTTTAAATTCCATCATTAGGCAGATTTGGTGAGGCATAGGAATAGACCTTTAAACCTACTTTTGACATGTTCCAACTACTTGAGGTAGCTGGCCCCCTTTACCCTTCCTGCAAAGAAACAGACTACACAGTGAAGTAGTTTTAAAATATACTTTACTTACAGTCATGCTTTGTCCTTAGCAGTGATGATTAAATGCAGGTAAACATTCCCCCTTTTCTTCCTAATGTCTCCACAAATGAAACTGATTTGTAAAAAAATGTTACATGGGGGGGAAATAAGAGAGAGACACATCGCACATAAAGTACTTTTGTAAATCAAGAAAATATTTAATAAAAATACATTTTAAAAATGCAGGTAAATGTTCTTGGTTGAAAAACACAACAAGGACACATGTCTGAGGCAGAGGAATGTTAAGGCATGTCTGCCTCTGTCAGGAAACCCCCCCCTCCTCGCAGGTGGTAGAGTCGCGGGGGCATTTGCAATATAGAGAACCCCCTTCGCTCTTTACCAGTTCGTCCTCCCCCTCCCCCACCAGAAGTGACCATTCCTCCAGCGGGGAAGGGGAGTTAGAGGAAGGAAGGCAGTGCAGGGGCTCTGAAAGGATCGCAGAGCCTGAACGCCAAGGGGATAGTGGGGAACGGGGTCAGGTTCCCACGCTCTGAGGGCGCAGGCAGAAAGAACGTGGAAGGGGGAGGCGTGGGTTTAGAATCCCGCGCCTCTTTTGCTGGACAAAGAACCGGAAGGGGTCATTCCTGGACTCTGCGGAGGGATGAGATGGACGTTTGAACTTTTGCTCCACTGTACATAACTTGCACAATAAAGAACCTAGTTTAGAAGTTCTACATTTGGCGTTTTACTCATGAGCAGCCACTGAACGTCCTTACAGCCTCCTTGCTTGCAGCATGAAGAGAGAGAGAGTGAGAGAAGAAACAGGAAACAAGCCTCCCTCCCTCATTGTCAGGAGAAGAGTGGATGTGACATCACTGAACCTACTCTAGTAACTTTGTGGACCTTAACCCTGTTACATACTAACTAGGTTAGGTTTGACTGCAAATTTCCACACACACACACACACACACACACACACCCTAACACCACATCTCTCCATCCTGCTTCCAGGCAGACAAAGAGATGTTATCACAACTCAAGGATGCATCACAACCACTGAAAAGCACCCTAGGAAGGTGTGGCATGGGAGACTCTGAAAGGCCAAATTACAGAGGCCTGGAGCACCACATTTGACTTCTGGACTTGATTTCCCCCACCCTGGATTTGGATGAGAAAGAGGCAGTCATTTTTCTGTCATGGGGTTGGTTGGTTGGTTGGTTGGTTGGTTGATATGATATAATATGTATACTGTCCTTCATCCATAGATCCCAGGAATAATTTGTCATGGGTCACATGCTGAAGCAGATATGAATAGGATCAGAGCAAAAAGTTGCTGCGGCCACCCTGCCTGCCTCACTCTTTCCGGCACCTCTTTTTAAAATCTCTTTTTCACAAGCTTCTCTTACCCTCTCCCTCTTCCTCCAGCCCAGTAGTCTGAGAAGGGAGGGACAAATTGCTCAGTTCAGATCTGCCTGAACTGATTGCTTGAAGCAGATAACTTCTGAAATTAAGTCAAGGAGGGCTGCATAAAATTAGGTTGATGGATGCATGCAGCTCTAGGGCCTCAGGTTGCCAACCTGTGGTGCAGATCCTGACCTCTTCAATTTTAATTTCCCATCTCTTTATCAGCAGAGTTGTGCTCTGGAGCTTTCCTGGTGTGGTTTCTTTATGATTAAACAAGCCCTGAATTTTATTACTTCCCCAAAGTAAACAACAGTACTGTGGACATAAAAGGTATCTTAAATTTTATATACACTCAGGACAGCTTATCTGCGATACAGCATCTTATTTACAGTGATTTGTTCCTTTTTTCCCTTCCAGTTTTACAGGAACTGGAGAATGAATCCATTGTCAGGAGACTAATTGAATTGACCTGGGTCATTCAGTGAAGCAGTGCTTTTGCTGGGATAGCAGTATTGGATTAAAAAAAAGTTTGAGATAACTTTAAAATCAATTGGCTGTTTTTGTAGACACAGGAGGTATACAGTGATAGATTATGAAGTAGTATGTGCTGGGGGGAATGTACATTTATGAATACATATTATTCTGCTTCTAGGGTGGCCAACTGAAAAATGAGGACAGGGTTCCTGCACCATTAATAGTTGTTCAGAAGAGGGGATTTCAGCAAGTGTACTTGACATGCAAGTTACCTGCTTCCCTCCTGCACAGAGAATTTTTTCCAATTACTCCCTGTAGGTGACATATTCATTTGTCACAGTTCATCTTCCTTGCCTGCATGGAAGAAGGTGGTTGTACATTTAGGGAAACTCTCCTTCATTAGTGGTGCTTCAAGATGAGGGTCTCAATATGGGTCATTCCAATCTCACAAATGTGTTGTTGGAAACATTTTTGTCATTCTTGTTAAAACTTACTGGGATTTTTTCATGGAAGGAGTAAACTTGGATGAAATTGGGGGTGTGGTATGGGAACTGGCATTTTGATGGGAGCAACATTGTGAGGACACTGCAAGCAAGTAAACACCTTGTATGCATGGGAAGGACCAACCCCCACAAGATGCATGTGTCTGGAAGCATCCTGATACAAAAGCACCTAGGTGTGCCTTTGATGTGAGCCCATGTTAGAAGTATACAAACATTCAATGTGATCCCTCTCTCCAGCCATCCTTCCTTCCCTTCCTCCCTTCCCTAAAAAAAATCAAAAATTCGCAGTTATTATGTAGCCCCAGAAGTGTGCATTTAGTCTACACTCATGCAGGGTCCATTGTGTGTGTGGAGCAGGTAGAGGAAGAATGTGCCATGACCAGTGGCAGAGCAAGCCAGTTGGGCGCCTGGGGTGATATATGTGCCCTGCGCCCAGGGGCGTGGCCAGCCACCCGTGGGGCCTCCGAGGAGTCTGCCTGCCTCCTCCCACTCAGCTGCCCTACAGCTGAGGGGGAGGCAGTGGGCGGACCATTTGGGGCAGCGCGGAGCCTGCGGATGCTCAAGCCACCATGTCACTTCCTGGAGAGATGCATGGCTCGGGCGTGCTGCAGGCCCTGTGGTGAGTGCCACCCACCATTTTGTCACTCCCCCTCTGTGGGGACACCCGGTTGGACTGCACTTACCACACCCTCCTTGCTACACCCAGGGTTGTCTTAAGTATATGCTGCTCTGGGGTGCAAAGATCTGCCTGGCACCCTCCCCGGTTGCCCAGTCCCAGGTGTGCAGGAGGGCAGAGCTGGGCTCAGCCACCCCCGAACTCGTGGCACAGAGCCACCCGCAGCAGAAGACCCCGCCGTGGCACTCTGACCGACGGACGGGCTCTTCCTCGGATTCAACTCTCGGGCCCTGGACTCTCAGCCTGGTGCCCCTGAGAGCCCCGTGCCGGGGTGCCCTTCACCCCAGTGCCTATAGGTAAGATGGCCCTGGCTACACCCCTGGCCATGACACTGCTGGCTTGCCATGCATTTGGAGAATATAACCTCTGCTGTTACAACAGCTGCTAGGTCTGCCGGCAGATTAAAAAAGGTTACCTAAAATATGTGCCTTTTAGATCGTAAAGTGTTGCCTCACTCTTCTCACATTTAGCAGTTGTCATTTTTCTTCCAGTGGGCAATTTCTGAAGAGCCTCCCCACCCCAATTGTATGTACTACAACCAGTGGCTTTTATGCTAATCCACCCATCCAGCCAAGCTAGGGATGCTTGAAGAATTTACTCTGTGCAAGTTACTATATGAAATGCAAGGGCTGTGGCTCAGTGGCAGTGCATCCATTAGGGAAAATTGCTTGCAAAAATGTGTATATTAATCAAAACGGCATACAAAAATGTGTTTATTAAGGAGAAATTTCCATTAAAATGCTGTTGAATTTTCATGATGACTGTTTTTTTTTGTTTTTTTAAAGTACAAATTGATGTGAAATAATGGGGGAATTGAATTTAAGACTGGAGAAATGTGAAACAGATAGTACTAAAACTGATAGATTCCAACCCTAATCTCACACAAAATCATCTGAATAAATAAATAGAATGGTAATGTGTCTTTAATTTAACCAGAGGTAAGAATGCTAGTGGGACCCAGGTGGCGCTGTGGGTTAAACCGCAGAGTCTAGGGCTTGCTGATCAGAAGGTCGGCGGTTCGAATCCCTGCCACGGGGTGAGCTCCCGTTGCTCGGTCCCAGCTCCTGCCCACCTAGCAGTTCGAAAGCACGTCAGAGTGCAAGTAGATAAATAGGGACCGCTCCGGCGGGAAGGTAAACGGCGTTTCCGTGCACTGCTCTGGTTCGCCAGAAGCGGCTTTGTCATGCTGGCCACATGACCCGGAAGCTGTCTGCGGACAAATGCTGGCTCCCTCGGCCTATAGAGCGAGATGAGCGCCGCAACCCCAGAGTCGGACACGACTGGACCTGATGGTCAGGGGCCCCTTTACCTTTACCTTAAGAATGCTAGAAGAGACATGCTGAATCAACTGAAGGTTCACCTAGTCCAGCATTTTTTCTTCTCCCACTGGCCAGCTAAATGCTTCCAGGAGACCATGAAAGCAATAGCTGTCCCTCATTGTCTGTTACCTAGCAACTAGTCTTCAGTGGCAGGCTACTTCTGAGGTTCTGTTAACTCTCATGGCTAATAGCAGGGGATAGCTCTGTTCTCCATGAATTTCTCTAAACCCCCTTTAACGTCATCTAAGGTCGTGGCCATTACCCCATCCTGTGGCAGTGATTTTTACGAATTAATTTTCAGGTCTGCTTATCAGCTACAGCACAATGAGTGAACTAACAGAGAACTGCATCCCCAGGTCCAATTGGTCAACTTTTCCAGATATTTCGTGACAGCAAAGAATTTGCCTGCCTCCATAATTTTCAGGTACAGTTTCCAATCTTTTGCAAGGAGACACATAATAAATTAAACCCTATCAGTACACAAGCAGGACCCTGGCTGTTACGATAGTCATTAGCCAGATTTCAAATGGCCACACAGTGACTGTGGCAGGGTCATTAGTGATCGTTGTGTCAGCACCAGCCTTGGCGTCGCAGTAAGAAAGCTGAATTAGGAGTTTGGAAAGCATTTATTGAATGTATGCCCCTTTCTTCTGCCCAACAAAATTTGTTAGTCCAAGCACACAAGCTCAGCTCTAGAAGAATGCTATTTATTTTGTACTTGCAGCAACTCAGCCAAGTGTGAACAGATTGAGCAGACTTTCCAGGTTGCCTGGCTTTCACATTTATCAATGTGATGTCCCATACACTCTTCAGCTGCCACATCTCCGTCTCAGTAAAACAGTGGCTGTCTAATAATAATAGCAACGTTGCTATTTGTAGTAGTCGTAGTAGTAGTAGCAGCAGTACGATTGTGGTATTTTAGTTTTCAACATGTATGTAAACAGAGGAAGCAGGATGTGCAGGGAGGAAGAGAATCTGCCCTGTTACCTCTTCACTGTTGCTTGCTTAGTGTAAGTTCTGAAAAAGCCCGTGTACCTCCAAAATTAAAAAGTACAGAATAACTGATTGTGCTTACAGTGTATTTGCATTTTCAGATTCTACACAAATAGGCTCCTGCAATAGTCATACTGAATCAACATAGGAGCAGTGGTGGGGGCACTGAGTTTCCCCAGCCAGATGGGGAATAACTTATTATTATTATTATTATTATTATTATTATTATTATTATTATTATTATTTATAATCCTGTTGCCGATCTGGGTGCATTCATCCTAGCATTTCCACAGTTTTAAAGTACTTCACATGCTTTATCTGGAACAACTATCAGCTTGCTTGCTTAAACAAGCAGCTCATATAAGCAGTCTGTTCTTCTGCTAAGTCTTGTCTTATGCTCCATGAAACATCACAGCTGCAGTATTGTGATTTCTGAAGTTGCATCGATCATGGGGAGGCTTTTTGGATAGGTCAGCTACTGGCATATCATTGGAACCAGTCCTGGTGAACAGTGATGATTACATTACTTCAACATGGTGGTTCATTTTTTTTTTCCTTTGGTGAAACAGGTCACAGAATTTTCACTTTAATTATCCACAGTCCTCTACCCCAGAGGAGCATTTTTAATTGGCATAGTCCTTCAATCCTGCTGTTGCACAACATCCCAATCTCTGGGCAGTGTGAAATCCAGACACTTACCCAGTGTTTGTGTTTTCTTCGGGGAACGAGGCAGAGCAGAGACAGTGGTTTCTTTATTATATATTCTTTATTATATATACATATCCAGGGCTTTTCCCCCCCAGTCAGAGCTCACCAGAGCTCAGCTCTGGCACCTCTCAGGTGGGTACCATTGCTAGGGTTGTAGTATTTTGAAGAGCAAAAAGAGAGGACACATTTGCCAACTTCTACTTTTAACTATGCGTCTCTATGATGACTCTCACTTTATATACCCATGAAAAAGAGGACGTGTCCTGGAAAAAGACGACATATAGCAACCCTAAATTGCCATTCTAAGAGAACAAGGGAGAAGCTCATGGTGAACTGTGGCATATATTTTCCTAGAAAAATAGCACATATATACAACTGGAGCCTACAATGGAGGGGTGCGCATCATTAACAACCCAAAATGGCCTTGTTTCTCTCATAGCCACAGCCTTGGATTCAAACAGACATCAGACATTGCTCTGTCATTTAAGTTCCCCAGCTTGCTGATTTGCTTATGACCCCATCACTACAACTCAACTCCAGACTCTGGAGTTTGTCCTTCCTAACTATCTTTGCGTTGAGGAAGGAGCCTCACTCATTTGCTGTCTCACACAGAGCCCCTTTCCTTTGTTTCCATTAATGGCCCATCACCCAGGCTATCACCAAGCTTATATGTTAACACTTACTGGATTCGGGGGTTAGTAGGATCTTGCATACAGCCGACCCCCCCCCCCCCATTCATAACATTAGCTTTATGTGGCATACACGTACATTTCCAAAATTGCCCACAAAATGTACATTTTCCATCTTGCTTTGAACTTTCCAGAGCACAATGTCTGTTTTCCACAAACATGAAAGCTAATGAAAAAAGCATTTTTAATTAAACTGTGTGTTAAGATCCTTGTAGTCGTGCTGTACTCCTTCCCTCTTCCATTTTATTTCTTAGCCAACAATCTGAGAACTAACCCTTCCCCTGCTGTTTCTGCTTAATATCACAGGCTGACATGGCCAGAAAAAAAGTTTATAACATTAACTGCATTCTTTCACAGAAAGCTGGTGATTAACACTAGGCCTGGAGTCAGAAAACTTTCAAATGTCTTTCATTACAACCTGACTGGGTGGCAAGGAGGAAATGGAATGGAGTTTTCTATTCTAGTCACATCTAGTTGCAGGATTTACTCGAAGTGGACCTCACGAAGTGAGATTATACTGAAAGCTGCTGATCTGTTTTCAGAAGAATTGCACAATCCTTGAGAGAAATAGCTCCGAGTAATAGAATTTTAACAGAAATGAATCTGTTACCAGCAAGGGGAAAATTGCTATAGCCATCCAGACCTGAGGTGCCATACTTTCAATTTTGACCGTGCGGTATGAAATTATGACTAAGAACGGAAAGGGGTGGGAGCGATATATTGCAAGAAAGTTTCTATAATCCAAAACTTAAAACCCCTGTGATTTGCCCTCATCTCAGTCTCTCTCAGATAGTTCCTCTCCAGCAGTTATTAACACGAGCAGGCAATGAACCTCTTTCAAGTCACTTCACACTGAGGTCTCACTTTCACTCTGCTAATCCAAACAATGAGAAGGAAGTTTGCTATTTTATGCCAGTCTGCCACTTTTGACAGAGCAGAGCACTCTGCTCCCTAAAACAAACCGGGAGACTGAGGAACAGCAGAGAATACAAAGAAGAAGGAGACCCTAGCAGTGCAACGGCATGAAGCTAACACCTTCTCATTTATTAGTTTAAAACTTCAACTTACTTGCTTCTTTGACAATGCATTTTCTGTCTGCTCAGATTCATAAGAGGCTGCTTCAGTAAAAGGCAGAAAGACAGTGGCTGGTTACAGGCTTCAAAGTCGGAACTCACCAACTGGTTTAGGAGCACATAGGAGGAAAAATAAAAGACAGGGCTTTTTTGAGCTCGAGGTTTTTGTGCCACTATCAAACTTTGATGCTTATCTGTAGGATAGGAATGTTTTTAGAAAGCATTGTGACTGTTTTGATTCCATTCAAATATTCACACTTTGACAACATGAAGTAACTACCCTGGATTAATATATTTGAGAAAGGGGGCTAAAGATTATAAATGATTGTGTGTATGCAAGAGTAGGACGCAGGTGGCGCTGTAGGTTAAACCACAGAGCCTAGGGCTTGCCGATCAGAAGGTCGGCAGTTCAAATCCCCGCGATGGGGTGAGCTCCCATTGCTCAGTCCCTGCTCCTGCCAACCTAGCAGTTTGAAAGCATGTCAAAGTGCAAGTAGATAAATAGATACCACTATGGCAGGATGGTAAACAGCGTTTCCGTGCGCTGCTCTGGTTCACCAGAAGTGGCTTAGTCATGCTGGCCACATGACCCAGAAGCTGTAAGATGAGTGCCACAACCCCAGAGTCATCCGTGACTGGACCTAATGGTCAGGGGTCCCTTTAACTTTACTTTATGCAAGGGTAGGCTGACCTTCAGAATGTGCAGTTAAGGTTTGCTTGTCTATGACTCAATATGAGTTTTGTTGCTGTTGTTGAGAAGGCACACTTACATTTCTCCAGATTTAACTCTGTCCTTAAGAGTTTTAGAAGTTGCTTAATTGAGCTGTATCATGACAGCAAGATGATATATTGTGTCCTCACTCAAATAGGGCACGTGTTGCGGTGAGACCTGGAAACCGATCCCCTGTGTTGTGGGTGGGTAAGATTGGTCAGCCACAAAACCTGATTGGTAGGTCCCTCGATGTTGGGTTCAATCTGGCCAATGGGGCACAGTCCAAAGGGATCGAGGGACCTACTGGTATATATAACCATGCACGTGACCCAGAGCTTCCTCTTTCAGTGCGTGCATTCGGAACACCCGCCCACCTCTCCCTACTTTTAGGGCTTTTGCGCTTGACCTTGCTATGCCGTCGTGTGTCGTCTATTGTTGGGACAGGGGCATGGCAGGAATTCCCCCCACTTGGCTGATTGGCTGTTGCCATTTGGGTTTCGCCTGCCGCGTAACAAACCATCACAACTTGTAAGGTTGCAGATAGGCTCTGGTTCAGGTGATAGGGATGGGAGAACACTCTTGCCATCTCTATGTGAAGGGTATTCCGTTAAAGGAATCCAGGGACTCAAATGGTTTGGTCAACCCCTGTGAGGGGGTTGTGCCCATGCCTGAGTTCAGGGGGACATTTGGGTGGTGGGTATAGTCTGTTCCCGGTTTTCTGCTTATCCAGGTGTTCACCCTTGGCTGACCTATGCTGGGACCCTGGGTCAGCGCTTCCTGCATGGCAGGGAGCTAGTCGAACCAGAGCCTATGCAACCGCTCACTTTCTGTAATCAATAAAGTCGTGGCCTAAATTCTGCCAAAAACCTAACTAAAATTTGAGTCAAGTGTGAATTTATTTAGGGGGGAGGTTTCTGGGTCGGAACACGCAAATGAAATGAACAAGAATGAAGCTATGGGCTGGACAAGCAGAAACACAACACAGAGACCAAAAAAATACATTTGGCTTCACACATGAACACATGGAACCATGCTAGAGAAAAGGATGTCACAGTATTATTTGCCAATACAATTCTGGAACAAATCTGAGATGCAGTTGTAACCATGCTCTGTCAGAGACTACACTGATACACGTCCACACATAGAATCATAGAAATGTAGAATTGGAAAGGACCCTGAGAGCATCATGCAGACATTCAAGTCAGGTTCTGAGTAAATGAAATTCACTAGACATCAACACATAATAAGGATTCAGGGCAGGCATGGGATTCAGTCCAGAAGCTTGATTTTTCCCAGTGACCACATAACAATAGCTATACCTGCATCAGAACTGGACTGCTGCATAAATAAATGAAAGCATGTTGCTTTGGGAAATTGTCTTGAAAAGCACATGGTGAATACTGCTTCTCAAAGTCACACATACAATTCTTGCACAAAGAAGAAAGGCTTTAGTTGACTGTGAATAGCAATGGCAACAAAATATGTATGTTCAAATCTCAAGACACTATAACTTCAACAGTCATACCCCTCCAAAACCAGACACAGTAAAAGAAAGCAAGAAAACAATACAGGCCTGCATAAAAAGCAGCAAACTTGCTCATCAGCAGCACCAAAATAGAAATAAATGTGGGGAGAAGAAAAGAAGGGGATAGTCACAGCTCCAACCACTGCTGAGTTCACAGTAGTAATTATAGAAAAAAACAGAGTCAACTGCTTCTGAGTCACTTAGGCGGGCTTGTCCAAGAGGAATTGGCAGGGATGAATAAAAATTAAACATATTAGCCTTGGGCATTTGGTACCCACCGATCCCAGAAGGGACCATTGGGAATATATGGGGCTAGCCCTAGCCCTCATAAACACTGCTGAGAATATGGGGCTGCTTCTATGCTCATAGGGCTTCACCTGGTGTGCTGGAATCTCTTTTCACATAGTACACCCCTTCAGACTGATGCTGATTATGTCTTGGCTGGGAGCACGGCCATAATAATAATAATAATAATAATAATTTATTTATACCCCGCCCATCTGGCCGGGTCTCCCCAGCCACTCTGGGCGGCCAGCATGTGTGTCATTGTTGAGGGGAAAGGGCCAGCTCCCTATGTTCCCACTGGCCCCTTCACATGCTACCAAAGACCTGGAAAGAGTAATTCTATGCCAGGAATCATTCTAGGCTGCCACCACTACATGCTGTCAATTCATGCCACAACCAAGTATGGGAAGTAGCCCAATATAAGGGGAGGTAAGTGTTGTGTAGTGGTTAGAGCGAGGGCCAATGGCAAGGGGACATTGATTCAAATCATCAGTCCATGGCACACAGAGTAATTATATTTTGGTCTTAACCCCAGTTACGATGTGGGCAGGTAAGCTATGTATGCTTCCTTAAGCTCCTTGAAGGAAGGGCAGGATAAAACTGATAAATAAATTAGTTTTGGCAGAGGCTGTGGAGGCTACTAATCACAATGAAAGGATGGCAATGCATTCCACAGTTAGTCAGGTCTGGTCACATTCAGTTATAGGGATTCGAATTATATCACTTTCCGTTCTTCACACCCCAGCCCAAAGCTATTGATGAGGTTAATTTGGAACTGAGTTCCTCCTACTTCTCAGTATGAGTCCCGTTATTGCATTCAGTGTCATATTAAATAAGCAGAAGAACAAGAATTATTGCTTTAACTATTATAGCTTTCAAGAAAACGTGGTTTAAGATAGCTTAGCAACAGTGAATATTTTTAAAAAGCCCCATTGGCTGATATCTGTCTGACATCACTGTTCTTTTTTTCCCAGCACTGTGGATCTATCCATAGCAACTTAGTATATTTAGGGAAGTTTTTAATGACTGATGTTTTAATGTATTTTTAATATTTTGCTGGAACCCGCCCAGAGTGGCTGGGGAAACCAGTATAAATATATTATTATTATTATTATTATTATTATTATTATTATTATTATTATTATTATTATTTGGTTGTCATTCTCTTTTTTTACTTAACACCCCCCCCCAATTATGCTGGGCCCCAAATCCTGTCATACTTTTATGGTGAGCACAGAGTAAGTCCTTCTGCAAAGGGAGAATTCTCATTTTCTCATTTTACTTTCACATATTCTAGCTGACGTTTCTCCAGCATCTCACCCCCCCCCAAATCTTTTACAGTGCAGTGTGATGTCTACAGGAATGTATTATTATTTTTTTAAATCCCAGACCATCTCCACAGTACTCACACCATGGGAAGCTCCCGAAAGTAATTAACTATTTTAAAATGCAAATATTAGCTGCTAATGAAAAGCCATGAGAACTTTAATAGCTAGTGTCAACAAGATTAGACTGCAGGAGCTATCTTTGGTTAGCATGAACCCAACTTCTGACATCTGCAACTACTCGTGATCACAATCACGGCCATGATCGTGACTACAACAGAATGGTTATTGAGAAAACGCAAATCAACAAAGATTGGTAAAGGATGCAGAGGGAACAGAAGTTGAATCCTGCATGCCCCAAGTTCTAATGGCTGTTCTGCTACTGTGTATTACCCACTGCATAGTGAAAAATCTTGCAGAATAGCATCCAGAAAACAGCTTTGTCTATGTGCCACTTAATGAGATGAGATGCCAGAATCACGGAAAAGATTCCATGAACCATGTAAGAGATGATGCAACTGCTTTAATACTTGTGCTTAACCATTCAGGGCCAGCCCTACCATTAGGTAAGGCAGTACTATGTCCATCAGTAGATGCTAGGGAGCAGCAATCTCATGGCTTCTCCTCATGAGCCCTCAAGCTCTACCCTTCTGTTGGAGGATAGAGCAGTGTACTGCATCCACATGACCCACCCTGCACCCTCATAACAAGCCTGTTCCTCTCAGGTGTGCTGGGGGACACTATCCTGCTGCCAGTATTAAGATAAGCTTCCACAGCCCATTCTGTTGGCTTCTGCACATTGAATGGTGGGGAGCTTCTTTTTGTCCACCTTAGGCAGAAGAATACATTGGGGCCGGCCTGTGACCATTCATTCCAACATTATGAATTAGTGTGTGTGCCTCCCTATGCATGTTTCAGAATGAGAGGGGAGAAATGCAATGTTTGAAGCAGCTGTGGCTGGTAAAGGAGCATGGGTGGGGCTTTGTTGCTTCCTTGGCTTCCCAGTGCAACAGGTCACTGCTGCTTACTGAGAGGCATGAGATATAGGGAGTGTGGTGCAGTGCCATCCCACATGCCACACTCTGCCATGCTCCCTGTCCCTCTCTTTCTGTCCTCACTCTGAATTGGCTTTGTCACAATCACATAGCCAAATATGATTGGCTATGTGGTGTCACCCTGAAGCCAATTCAAACTGAGGAAAAAAGCACTATCTTTACTTTGCTTTAGATCATTTGATGTCATCATGTAGCCAATTTGTTGTGTTCACAGGCAAACTGGAATCCCAGTCACGGGAACAATAATAATAAAAAAGTTAGCTACTAATGTTGGAGCAGCAGCTAAGAAGGGCTGCGAATACCATTAATTGAGTATGAAGAAGATGAACATTAGGGATTTCTGGGGAACATCAACACTAAAACTCTCCCCCCTTTTGCAGCAAAATGTTTATTGGAGAACATTCAGAGCAGCACTAGTAAATTTATTGCTCTCATCCTGATTGAACTGAGATCACTATCTGGCTGATAAGAGAATACTATTTAGTAATTGAAAACTGTTGCTCATAAAGGTCAAAAAACCCACAAAGAACTAAAAAGGAAGAGAAGGGGGGCGTTTTTCACATAAAATTTGGCACAGCCATGTTGCAAAAAAAAAAAAAAAGTGTTTCAAGGAGGGATTCTTTCAAACTGATTTTTTTGTCTGACTCTCAAAGGTGCTACAGTCTTTAAAATTTAAAACCAATTGGAAATGTCACAATCACAGTAAGTACTAAGTCTGTCTGAGAGGAACACTAGGTAGTAAAAGACAAGCGCTCTGGCACATCTTGTTTTGTTATAGACTCTCTTGGCAGTTCACGCTTATTCTGACTACAGCGTGACCTTCAAAAACAGTTCAAAAGGCAGACTGCATAAGACCTAATGCCATGGTTAAATAATCCCCAAACTTGTGTGTCACATGAATGCTAAAGATCACGAAGGACAAAAGATGTTGGGCCCTAAAGCTGCCCTCCACGGCTGCGTAGCTGATAAAATGTCCACACCCTGTAGAGTGGACATAGGCCATGTAAACAGATGTTCACAAAGAGAAAGGGAATTGCTGAATAGCTGGATTGTTCTGGTGCAGCTCAGCTCAAACTGACAGTTGAACGTTTTTAAGAGTGGTTGCCATGACCAAGAAACACATCCAGCCTTTTGGATCAGAATGATTCAGCTCCATGCTTTTGCCCTTGAGACTCTTTGAAATCAACAGCAGCTCCCCGCCCCCCAAATTATTTGGAGTTAGACATAAGCAAATGTCCAGATGTTGGCAAAAAAGCTCCATAACATATTATAAAGCAGGAGTAGACAGAGGCCATTCCTTTGTTATAAAAGTCAGCTTCTGATGTTTCTTTAAAAAAAAAGATTCTAGATTGCTATGAATTAGCTTCCTTTCAACAACAACAACAACTGCAGATATGTTTGCTGCTTAACTTTTGGTTACAGTGCTAATTTGAAACACTTTTTTTAAATAAAAAAAATTGTAATATGTGCAAGTGTGTGTTTCTGAAACTTTCAGATGATTAAAGCACTAGTGTGCCTATTGATGAAGCATTTTGGGTCAGTTCCACAATGAAGTAATTGTTTATGTGGCTACTACGTCTCCCCACCCTCAAGAATACTACTTTGGCAAGCGGGAGATTTTGTAAGCTTGCGAAAATGGAAGAAGAATGTTCAGAAACAAAGCAACTTTTCTCTCAAGCAGTCGCCAGCCTTTGAAGACACTAGGTAGCTTCTCACTGAACAGCACCAAATATCTGAATATGACTAGTATAGAACTATAAGATTTGGTCTGGCAAAATGGGCCATATTTCTTTAAATAAGAGAGA